>NW_019416454.1:1704418-1775170 GCF_000390285.2 Anoplophora glabripennis
ATACCCTTTTACCACATTGTGGTGTAGGTAGTAATTTCAGTTAACTATACACAAATTTCCTCCATTCCTGCCTGTTTCTTGCCAATTCCTTTGCTTCTGTCCATTTCTTTCCTCTTTTCTTTAATATTTCTCCAATTACTTTATCCCATGTTGTTCTCGGTCGCCCTCTTCCTCTTTTCTGATGTGTCTTTGTTTGCCATATTTTTTTTACCGGTCTTGCACTATCCATCCTTTGTAAGTGACCCCACCAGCTCAGCTGTCTTTTTTCGATAAATTCTAATATGGACTGTATTTTCATATCCTCTCTTACCTTAACATTTCTTATTCTGTCTTCTCTTGTTATCCCCTTTATTCTTCGTAAGTATTTCATTTCTATTGCTTGTATCTTGCTTTTTTGTCTTTTCGATAGAACCCATGATTCGCAGCCAAATGTCAGGATTGGACGATATATTGATTTAAAAACATTTAATTTTGTTTTCTGCGATATTTCTTTTTTTCCTATAAACTTCGTACTCATTGTATAATATAATTTTATTGTCTTATCTATTCGCCTATTTATTTCCGCATCTTGTTTTCCGTTATTTTCCACCTCTACTCCTAAGTACTGAAAGACATCAACTTGCTGTATATTTTCATTTGCTACTTTTATATTCACGTTTTCTTGTTCATTTCCTATCACCATCACTCTTGTTTTCTTTTTATTCATTTTCATTCCATTCTCTTCAAGTACCAAGTTCCATATATTTAAATTGTGCTCTAAATCTTTCTTAGTTCCCGCCATGATTACCACATCATCAGCAAATGCTCCCTCTGAAATGACTATCCTTTGTAAGTTCCTATATCCAACGTTTAACTTTTTTATTTCTAGTGCACAATTTTTTATTATCTCATCCATAAATAGTATGAAAAGCGTCGGGCTTAAACCCCCTCCCTGTCTTAGACCTTCTTTTGTCGTAAAAGCATCTGACTTCATGTTATTTCTTATAACAAAATTGATATTGTTCTTATATTCTGTATTATTCTTATTGTCTTTTCATTTACTCCTCTTTTATTTAAACTTTCCCATACTTTTTCCCGAGGTACCTTATCGAAAGCCTTTTCTAAATCAATAAATGCCAGAAATATTTTATTTTGTTTCATGTTGGTTTTCTCTGTTATTTGCTTGATAGTGAATATGTGATCTTGTGTACTTCTTCCTTTTCTGAATCTACTTTGTGATTCCTCTAATGTCTTCTCTATTATTGGTTTTATTTTTCTATCAATTATTTTTTCGTATATTTTCATAGCTGTGCTCAACAATGTTCCTCTATAGTTACTACATTCTTTAATATCTCCCTTTTTATGTATTGGTGCTATTAATGAAATTTGCCAATCCTTTGGTGTCTGTTCATATCTCCAGGCTTTATTATATATTTTGAGTAATATATCCAGACCCTTTTCTCCTAAGTGTTTTATCATTTCTACAGTTTACAGTATTAGTTTACATACAGGTACGATATACTTCAAATATCTCGAAATATAACAAACACCTTTATTTATCATGCTTCAAAAAACGTAAAAACGACTTTGGAACAAAACTATGTCCGCTAAAACATCTTGCAGATACATAATAATTTCAGTATGCATCACCATATATCAAAGCAGTTTCTTGTTTTTTTTTGCAATAACTTTTTTGTTTATTAGCTAATAAAATTTTTTGACTCACGAGAAGAGAGATGTCTTGTATTATGTTCCTTTAGACAATTTTACAATAATCTCGCGGATAGGAATTTTTTCGAGTAAAAATTTTATTTGCTTGGCCTAAAAAATAAATCTAGGAGTCTGGACCATTCGGAAATAAAAAGTTGTCCAGCGACTGAAAAGCTAGGTACGTACTGTGTCGCATCGCGATCAACGTCGTCGAATATAAATCACAGTTGTCAATGTAAGATTCATTGCAAAACAGAAGACGAACTAGTTCTCGGTACATCACCCGAGATAAATTAAAGATAACCATCGACATTTCAAAACAATGCTGAGCGCATTATAAATTATAATGACCGCTGTACGTAACACCGGTTAAAGATATGCGTCCCAAACACAGGATGTAATTCAACATTCTATTGCAATAGCAATATTTCATTTAAATTTAAACAGGGGATCGTGACTAAGGCATATTTTTAAATACATTTTTGACACTGTCCCGATTGTTTTCCATTCAGGACTTTTTTAGTTTCTTTAGTTTTTCAAGGAAAATGTAACGGAGGTTTATTAATAAAAATAAATTTATAATCATGGTAACAAGACTCAAGACAACATTATTAAAATACGCTATTATTTTTATAATTACTACCAGCTTTTTCGTGAATTAGTTTAAAATCATTCATGAAATACTTTGAAATTCATAGAATATTTAATGCCAATATTGCTTCATTCATGACATTTCTTGGAAATACATAAAAAAGATAAATGAATAAGTTCTTGCAAAACTCCTCATTCAAGTTTAATATCTACTAGTTTATTTATTAAATTTCTAGTAAGATGAACTTGAACTTGAAGACATTTAACTATAAATCATTTTAGGGAATGTTTTTATTGTATTTCTTTTATTACTTATCTTATCAATTATGTATTTACTGAATGAATTCCAGGAAAACTGTAGTAAAATATCGAACAGATTTTTTCTTCAATGTAACATTTTGTACCAATTCCATAATTTTACGACCCCATTGAACAGTTTTAATTTACTCATCATGAATAGGCCAGGAAAATTAGCTGGGAAATGACCATTTCGCGACTTTTTGCATATCTTTTCATCTCGCGACAATATCCCAAAGCTACCAAACACCCCATTCATCCTCAACAAACAATTTAGATGTGACACCCCCCCCCCCCCCCCCCCCGCGGAACAAAACCGACCCCCAGCGCCCGTTAAAACAGAATTACGGCAGCGAAAACAAACGAACAACCATAAAAGTCCGCCGTTTATTAATACCAATATAAAATATCGGAAACGCCTCCACGGCCCACCGTGATTTACAACAACCCTCCTTCCTCCCGACCCACGGTGGACCTGCGGCAACGGGGCTAAAGTTTACAGGGCGCGAGAGTAATTTTTATCGGAGTTTTAGCGAGGGAGAGTGGTTTGTTTGCCTCGAGTTTCGCGCGCGGGACACGCGCTTTCGGGGGGTTAATGTTCCAAAAACAATGTGTTAAACTGTAAGAATGTACGTGGGCGGAGCAGAATTACTTTGGCACAGTTGTCACGGCAGAGCCAGGAGCGTAGGCCGCGGATAGTCGGTCGATATGATTTATAATATACAGGTCGTATTGAATGTCTTACCGATTCAATAGGCTCATTTAATATATTTGTTTAAATTAATATTCAGAAAGTTTGTAAATGTGAAAAAAAAATATTTTTGTTTTCAATAATTTCTCCCAAACAGCGCGCGAGTGCGGGGAAAACGCAAGAAAGCCACGTTGTGACGTCATACCACTCGTTACCGCCTAGTCCACATACATGGCTGGTTACCACATAAGTCATATATCTCCAGTTATGGAAGCAAACAAAAACAAATTTATCTATCTATCAAACCTACAAAGCATTTATGCCGTACAATCAAATCTAATCAAAAAAGAAAGGTCATTACAAATTTTCAGTCACATTTCAATCAAATCTATCTATAATTGTAATAAAATTATATTAATTCCCTTGTAATGATTGCTTCACAATGTCCCACAAACTGAAATACATATAAATGTACACTAGTGTATAAAGTGATATACTTTTTTGTACTACTATAACCGGAGTAACCACTAGTACATAAAATTTAACGCACGCAAATGTATAAATTGAAAAATAAATAATATAAGTGTTCACTAGGACATTAATGTAAAATGAAATATAAATAATGTGAGTACGCACAAGTATCCCACATTGCGCACCAGTGTTGGATGATATACTACTTCGGTACTTCTGTGTATTTCTTCAAATAAGGGAAACACTAGTGCATAAAATATTTCATTTTAAGTACAAGCATACAAATTGAAAAATAAATAAAGTACACACTAGTGTATAAAGTATCCCACAGTATACACTAGTGTATGGAGTCTTCCTCTTGTTGCACTAGTCCGTTACTTTTGTGTATTTCTTCAAATAAATGAAACACTAGTGCACAAAACATTTCATTTTAAGTACAAGCATACAAATTGAAAAATAAATAAAGTACACACTAGTGTATAAAGTATCCCACAGTATACACTAGTGTATGGAGTCTTCCTCTTGTTGCACTAGTCCGTTACTTTTGTGTATTTCTTCAAATAAATGAAACACTAGTGCACAAAACATTTCATTTTAAGTACAAGCATACAAATTGAAAAATAAATAAAGTACACACTAGTGCACAAAGTATCCCACAGTATACACTAGTGTATGGAGTCTTCCTCTTGTTGCACTAGTCCGTTACTTTTGTGTATTTCTTCAAATAAATGAAACACCAGTGCACAAAACATTTCATTTACAAGCATGCAAATTGAAAAATAAATAACTGGTGTATAAAGGATTCCACTAGTGTATGGGGTATTCCTGTTGATGCACTAGTCCGTTACTTTTTTGTATTTCTTCAAATAACTGAACACTAGAGAATAATTTTGAGCGCACAAGTGTACAAATTGAAAAACAAACAATTCAAGTACACACTAATGTATAAAGTATCCCACATTATACCGAGTGATTCACAAGTAGTGACCAAAATATTATCTAATACACTAGTGTACCTATTTTGTACTTCTTTAAACAAGTGAAACATTAACGCATCTTAAGGACGTTAATATATTAAATGAAATATAAATAATTTGAGTACCCACTAGTATTTCTCATACATATTCCACTTTTTGTACTAGTGTTTGGCGTATTCCATATAATACACAACCCCATTACTTTTGTTATTTCTTTAAATAAGTGAAACACTAGTGCACAAAACATTTCATTTAACGTATAAACGTACAAATTGAAAAATGAATAATTTAAATACACACTAGTGTATAAAGTATCCCACATTATAATTAGTGTATGGATTATTCCCCCTGATGCACCAGTCCGTTACTTTTTTGTATTTCTTTAGATAATTGAACACTGGAGAAAAAAATAATTTTCTGCACATAAATAAACAATTTAAGTACGCACTAGTGCGTAAACTATCCCATATCATACACTAGTGTATGGAATTTTCCCCTTGATATACTAGTCCCACTTGTTTTGTATTTCTTTAAACAAATGGAACACTAACGTGTCTTATGAATGTTACCTAATGTACAAATTGAAAAATAAATAATAAGTAGGTACACACTAGTGTATAAAGTATCCCACATTATACACGTATGGATTCCTTTTGATGCACCAGTCCGTTACTTTTTTGTATTTCAGATAATTGAACACTGGAGAATAAAACATTTAATTTTGAGCACGCGAGTGTACAAATTGCAAAATAAACAACAAGTTTACACTAGTGTATAAAGTATCCCACATTATACACTAGTGTATGGAGTATGATGCACTAGCTCGTTACTTATTTTCTTATTTCTTTAAACGAGAGAAACATTAACGCATCTTAACACGATAATGTACAAACTGAAAAATAAATATTTTAAGTACGCACTAGTGTATAAAGCGTACACTAGTGTATAGAGTATACTTCACGTCTGTGAAATGATAGTAGTGATAACGTCTGAAAAAAAAATGAAATATTCGCGCTTGAGCTTTTAATCTACGTTATGGTAATTTATCGTATTTTTATTTCTTTGTGTGATCCCGTTCCGTTTCTAACTGCAACATGCACACGATGTGGATTTCCTTAATCTGTTCCGAGAACCTAATTGATACAAAATGACGCATAGCTTGTACGTGCAGGCGGCCGCATCTCATCTACCTCTCATCGGAAAAGAACAAACGTTGCCGGCGGCGGTCGCTCTGCGGCCGAAGCCCCATGAAATAACGTGAACTGAAACTGTGACCGCTACGGCTGCGTCATTAGCGGGGGAAAAAAAAGACAAAGAACTCAAGTGGCTGCAATACAAAAACGTCGTTGCGAGAGTGCAGGCGGTGCACTGGAGTGACCTTGCTCGCCGACCGCTAATTGCTACTCGCTTGCTCGATTTCAACACTACGGAATAATGAGGCGGCGTTGCGGCGCTTCGCCGGGTTTCCGGAGATCTGGGTAAATTTAGAACACTCGATCTTTTTGGATAAAAAATCTGCGCTACTGCTTGCCCCTCGCTTGCCAGATTCCAACACCACAGAGTAACGAGGCGGCGCACAGTGAACAAAAATGGAAAAAATTCGAGCCACGCGGCAGGTTAAATGGTATAGCAATAAATGTTTCTTTAATCACATTTAAAAGTCACATATTTTATGTTGGAAATGCGGAAAATATAAAATAGGGAAGGCTTTTTTTAAAAACAATAATGATTTTGGAAATGACGGCTTTTGGAGTTAATAAGGGTTTGTTTAGGCGTTCATGGGTTTTAGGGTTTAGGTGTTTAGGGAGTTTAGGAATTATGGGTTTATAGGTTATCAGGTTGATGGTTTTTGGGTATTAGGATAATGGGGGATTGGGTTTATTGGATTTATGAATTATTGGATTTGTAGGTTATTTGAGACTAATGGCATTTTCCGGATTTAAAAGGAAGGTTTGACAAATTTCATATTTTCCACACTTTCATCATAAAATATGTGACTTTTGAAAGTGATTAAAGAAGCATTTACTGTTATATCATCTAACCTGCCGCGTGGCTTGAATTGTTTCCATTTTTGCTCACTGTGCGACGTTGCCGAATATAGTCTTGTCTTTGAACATCTGGGGAAATTTTGTATATTCGATTTTCTGCTAATTTTTATATAAAAATCAGCTCTTGTCATAATCAAGCTAACGTATTAAAATTACTTTTATCTTTCTCACATTTGAATTTGGTGAAAATATTTACTAATCCAGAGAATAGAGAATTGTTAATTGCAATTTTGAAATCTAAACAATTTTACAAAAATTCCGAAAAGTCTAATGTTTGATTTAGGATAAACAAAACCTTTCAGTATTTTTGTTTTTAATTGGTTGATAAACAATATTTATTATGAATTAACAATAATATTAGATATAGTCAGGTAGGATGTTCTTTTATTATGTTAGTATTTGACATTTTACGCAGTGTTGCACGAACCAGAATGGTAGCTATCATAAAAAAATGGGAAGCAGAAATTTTTTAAGCATCTAGCTTCTTTTCTTTTTCTTTTTCTGATCTCGAAAATTATGAACAAACGAAATATTATGAGAACTTTATGTAGGAATATTCTTCAAGTGTTTAATTAACATTTTGAGCTAGGTTGTGTGGGTAGTCCACCGTGTTTAAAAAAACTGCTTACAGAACACACCTGCTCGGGCATAAGTTTCGGTAAATTCCACAAAGGGAGAAGCATCGAAACTGTGTGATGAAAGAACAATCTTTCAAAATGTTAACGAAATTTGCTTCGAAGTCGATATTTTGAAAACAAAATGCTCCTGTAAAAACATAACATTTACACGACATGCTAGATGCTTAAAAAAATTCTGCTTCCCATGGTTCTATGATAACTATCATTTTGGATTATGCTACACTGCGTAAAATGTCAAATACTAAAAATAAAATAAAAAACCTACCTGACCTCGTTTGTTTTTTTTAAAGAAACTTTATTGTTAATTCATAATAAATATTGTTTATCAACCAATTGTGCATTTTAATGAAATATTTAAAGAATATTCCTACATATACATAAGTGTTTATTATAATATTTCGTTTGTTCATAATTTTCGAGATGAAAAAAATAATAAAAAACCANGCTTAACAATAGTCATTTCGTGATTATTTCTAATTTAGCCGTCAATTTTCTAAAAAACATAAATTACCCTCTTTTCCTGTTTTATTAAATTCGTGTAAAAGACGAAAAAAAAAAAAAAATTCCGAAAAGTTGCGGCAGCATGTTATAAGACATTTATCACAGTTTTCGAAACTGCTCTTCAATTCTCTGTACGACCATTTGTCGCCGAGATATCGATGATTCAAGACAAAAGGATCCTTTTCCATTAAAAGTCCAATATTTCGATGAATAATGGTCGTATCGAAATTTAAAAAAAAGGAAATTAAAGCCGAATAAACAAGTTATCTGGTCCATGCAATGGCTTAGCTGAAAAAAATTTATTTTCCATGTCCGTGAACTCGGAAAAAAAAATAAAAAAATTTGCAAATTTTTTTTGTCGTGCTATTTCTTAGAATTGCATGATAACCCTAGCTCCTAAAAATTTTCGACCGAAAGATCTAAAAACTAGAATCTTAGTGCTTCAAAATGCTTGTTTTTAATTCTCGATACGACCATTTTTCACTTAAATACAGTCTGTCAAAAATCACGAAAAAATTTCGGAAATTCTTTTTACCCTTTAATTGTTTGCATTAGTGTATAATAATTAAAAAATGTCTGTTTTTTCGAATAAATGAACAATATCACTTTAATTTCAAATAACGTTTGAAATCAAATGTACTCAAATTTCTACAATAATCAGTTTCGTCGAAATTATAGGGTTGTTAGTGATGGTGTATCCCAGTATCTCCGCTACTGGTTGACATATTTGTATAATATTTCAGTAAATTTTTGCTTCTAAGTAACATAAATCATTAACATATTTTTAAACCTCAACATTTTATCTCGAAATTTAATGATTCAAGGGTTTCAAGAATAATCACTTGAAATTATTAAAATTTGTAAATTTTACAGTAAATCATGTACATATGAAAATTTGAATCAATTTGTTATAAGCATATCACGGATTTCATAAATAATATGATTTTAAAAACCAACCAATACGGCCCTGTACAGTGCAAATGGTGAGACTTAGGTCTTTGCTTTATAAGGCAATTCTGAATTATTTGTTGAGTTCTATTTGTGGTTAAAGTTTGATCCACCCGAATTGAAACATCCTGTACGCTGTAAGCTTTAGGCTCTAGAGCAAGGGTCGGGAACTGGCGGACCGCGGTCCAGGTCCGGACCGCGGAAGGTAAAATACTGGACCGCCAAAAATTTTTTGAAAGTATAAATTACTCAAATAAATTATTTAAAAAATGTTTTTTACGTTTAAGTGCCAACCTTATAATTTTTTCTAGTATTTTACAATTGTGTGAGTGTTTTGAGTTCTTAATGGTTAGTAAGCAGATTAAATTTGAGTTCAAATGAAAATTTGTAAGAAATATGAATTTTTTTTCTGGACCTCGTTAAAAATTTTTAAAAGTATCCGGACCCCACCTAAAATTACTTGCCGACCCCTGTTTTAGGGTTTAGGTGTTTAGGGAGTTTAGGAATTGTAGGTTTATAGTTTATCAGGTTTATGATTTTTGGCTATTAGGCTTTGTAGGTTATTTTTTCGGCTTTTTCCGAATTTAAAAGGAAGCCTTGCCAAATTTCATATTTTCCGCACTTTCAGCATAAAATATATGACTTTGAAAGTGATAAAGAAACATTTACTGCTATACCATTTAACCTGCCGCGTGGCTTGAATTGTTTCCATTTTTGCCCACTGTGCGACGTGCCAAGTATAGTCGTATCTCTGGACATCTGGGGGAATTTTGAATATTCGATTTTCTGCTAATTTTAACATAAAAATCAGCTCTTGGTACATCACAACCAAGATAACATATTAAAATTACGTTTTTAATCTTCCTCACATATGAATTTGGCGTAAATTCGCTAATCCAGAGAATTGCCAATTGCAATTTTGAAACTTAAACAAATTTTAAAAAATTCCGAAAGGTGTAATGTTTGATTTAAAATAAACAAAACCTTTCAGTATTTTTGCTTTATTATGAAAATAGAGTTGTTCACGAAAGTGAAATTCGCGGCGTTGTCGAGTCTAGCTGGATTTCTGGAGATCTAGAGAACTTGGCATGGTTTAAAAAATTTTGTATATTCCTACAATTTTTTTCATAAAAACTACTACTGTCATAATCTAAATAACATATGAACATTATGTTTACAACCACATTCTCATATGTTAAAATTTGGTGAAAATAAGTAATCTGTAAGAGAATAGAGCAGTGTTCTTTACAACATTAAAATTTAAATAATTTTCCAAGTGTTAAAAAAATGAGATGTTCTATTCTGATTAATCAAAATTTGAAGATGACTTTTTTCTTTTTATATCCAAACTGCGTTAAGATTGGCTTAGTATAATTCTATCACTTCCTCAGATGTTGTAAATTAATTTTCCCCTAACTTGGTAGGTAATTAATTTCGAAATTTTAAAACGAAATAGAAGCGCACCGTTAATTAAAAAAAAAGCAATATAAATTTGGGGTAGCAAAATGTAAATAGCCTGTAGATATGCCAGTACATAGGGTATAACTCAAATATTAGGGTGATATGATCTTAAAGAAAAAATTCCGGTAAAGATGGAGGACAAAAGGCTGTTTCATACACCAGATGTTTATATGTATTCAAAATGCCCAAAAAAAGTTAACTCAAAATGTATACAGTGTAGAATTGGGCGGAACTCGATAAAATTTGGACTCATTTATGTTAAATTATTGTGACATTTTTTCGACTATGTAATTTTCAAAGTTGCCAATTTTATTAATCGCTTAAATAAGAAAAACAAAATTAGGACAACATTAACAACACGATGTTTATTAGTAAAAATAGTTTAAAACTAAATAAGTACAAAAAATGTCACAGGAAAGATAGATTAAAATTACATTCCTTAGTTTCACCTAGAAATTGAACAGATAGCAAAAGAACAGCAAATATAGAAAAAAAATTGTTTTTTCCGAATCCAAATATAGGATAATAAGGAAAAAATTGGAAGAAATTCGAAATAAAACATTAAAATATTTTTCAGCTAGGGGTATTTTGATATATCCACGTTCTCTTCTATGAAAATAGTTGACTTAATCATTGAGTATTCACTCCTCAAACTGACTTTAAAGTTCTTGACTTCTCCATGAAATATGCTAGCAGTGACATTTCAGAAACACCAGTATCTTTGTTCTGGCACCATTCTTTGAAATTTCTATATGCTCGTCCGTAGCATTTGCTGCACTTTCTTATTGAAAATCACTCATTTAGAAATAATAATTCAAAACCAGCAAAATTGCAACTTTTATATAGCTTTGCTTATAAACACCTTAGAAATGACAAAATCCGAACAACCAAGACGACTTTGCAAGATTTCAAATAACGTCAAAATGAACTGATTAAGAAATGTCAAAAAATAAAACCAAATCTTTATTTTATGAACCATAAAGAACTGTAACGCAGCAGTTAAGTATAATTGACCAGTCTCGGACTCTATAGTCAACTCTCGCTCCACTCGGGCGCAAAATCGTCCTCGACTGATAAATAATACTTATCTCCTTTACCTACAAAAATCAATGAAGTCATAGATGATAGAATCAGTTCACCAGTTTATTTGTTATAATCAACAAAATCATAAATTATAACAATAATTAATAACGAATTTAATTATCAATCAATTTAAAAAGTAATGAAAGGATATTTGAAAGTAAAATATTTGCAGTAAATTGTAGATGACATATGCACATGTCAAATACATAAATTTTTAATTTCAAAATATTTTCTTCGCATTTTTAATAATTTTTTAACCGTGAGATACAGTCTTCGAAAAAATGTTGTTTGATATTCGATTGCGAAATTCTTATGCATTCTCTAATGAAAAAATGTTAATGCAAAAATAGCATTTCGCAATTTAGAATCAAAAACTATTTAATTTCTGTTAATAAATGACTATTTTTGTATCGTTATGTACAAAGACCGACGTCTTGTTGAGAAACTCGAATCTAAACCAGTTGAATATGATGAATTATTGGCTTTACACGGGGTTTTCCGAACAATTCTTAAAAAAAACGAGCATTCTATACGATTTATTGAAATGAAATTTTTGGTATTAGAAAATAAGAGAGTTATCAGTAATTTTTAGCGATTTACTCAAATCCTGTAAATGCTGGAGTAAAACTAACGGTGGACGGAAACTCTTGAAAACTAAGCACTTTCGGATTCGGACCTTGTTTACAACATTTTTTTTATTCTGGAGAATTCTATCCCGGATAATGCTTAGGTTATGCAATTTTAAACACCCTATATTCAAGAATGTGTTTTATTGTCTCATACATATTGAAACAGATTTTTTGCAAATTTAAGTGTCATCATTTTCTTATTCAACGAAAACTGCACAAAATGCATTCCTTATAATTTACACCATCGGCTAAACCGCCGTCGTTTAGAGAATTCCCACCAACCTTATCGCGTCAACTACCGCGAAAATGATTAATGCCCGACACAAACCCGCCAAATGAAGTGAAGCCGCCACATCAATAGATCAAACCGTCTCTCCCGTCGGCAGACAGGCAGACAATGCCGAAGGACCTCTATTTACGAAAATGTACACGAAAGGGCCGCACCGCGTGCCCCGCGCGCGTGCTGGCGTCCGAAAGGAAAAAAAAACCTCCGCCAGACACAAAGCAATCGCTTTAAGTGCCATTAACGGAATTAACAGCGAGGAAAAAACGGCGACCCGTCACCCCACGAGGGTGAGAGGGGAAGCAGATGTAGGTCGGGCCCCCGGGCGACACAAAAAACAACGCGCACATCTAATCTACATGCTGGAAGGTCAGAAAGTGAGGTAGGGGCGACGATGGGACGGGAAGGGGTCGAGCCATGGGCGGGTTTTGGCCGGAGGGTTGTGAATTTTTGTCAGGAAGGAGCAAGGAGCTACTGAAGTTTTTCTCATTGGAGAATCCAAATGCATTCTGTCAAATCGTCACCTCGATCAAGATTGACAAAATCATGATTTTTTGCTGATTTTCTATATTTCTGATTTTTTTTATTTCTTTAACCCCGAAAAATAGGTATTTCCGCAGAATAAACTTACAAATTAACAATGAGAAAAATTTAACTTCTGTTGCAATCCAGAAATTAATTATTTTTTTCTGATCTTGGATTACTTTGCTTTTATAGAGTTTAGTTATACAGGGTGTTTATTAAATACTTGTACAAACCTTAAAGGGTGAATCTTTGACTAATTTTACTACTTGGTTCTTGAGATGCAAATAGTCCAAAAAAAATTTTACTTGATATTTTGATATTTTTATTCAATAATATGGCAATTTGAAGAAAATCGGGGAACAGGGAGTATTGAAGATGAGAAACTCAAACATTTACTTAGTTTTTAGTTTAATACAGTGTTGTCCCTGGATTTAAATAATCATAACTTTTTTGTGTCGCTCTGTATGTAATTTTTGTCTAAACATTAGGGTGGTCCAAAAATAAAACGATTTTTTTTCGAGTTTCTTGTGAAAATATGTTAGTTTATCATGTTTTAAGAGCCCCCCCAAAAAATCAGCTAAAAAAATTTGTTTTAGAGGTCGCTCAAGATTTTTAAAAATTTCCAAAATCGTCAAAAATTTAATTTTTTTAAAATTTTTTTCTTTGTTATTTTATTATTTTCTAGGTTGAAAAAATCTCGACTGAAAATTTCAAATCGATATTTTAATTTCCAAAGGTCACTTATAATTATTTTAATTTTCATAGTTTTTCAATGTATGTTTTCGAGCGACCTTTAAAAAATAAATATCAACGAACTAATATTTTTTTTATTGGATTTGATGAACAAACGAATAGAAATAAATCACGGGACACTTAATTTTAAAAAATTAAAAAATTATAAATATTTGATACTCAATTTACGGTAGTAAATTTTACCTCCAGAAATTTTTTAAGTGTCTCGTGATTTATTTCTATTCTTTTATTCATCAAATTCAATAAAAAAAAATATTAGTTGGTTGATATTTATTTTTAGAGGTCGCTTGAAAACATTTTAGGTACACTACTTTTAAAGTAAAAAATAATTATGAGTGACCTTTAGAAATTAAAATATCGATTTGAAATTTTCAAAATAGAGATTTTTTTCAACCTAGAAAATAAAGTAATGAGAAAAAAATATTTCGCAATTTTGGAAATTTTTAAAAACCTTGAGCGACCTCTAAAACAAATTTTTTTAGCTGATTTTTTGAGGGGGCTCTTAAAACATGATAATCTAACATATTTTCACAAGACACGAAAAAAAAAATAATCGTTTTTTTTTGGACCACCCTACTAAACAATAAACATACATATATATTTTCCATTAAATTTTACGTAAACAGATACTCTTAGTATTTGTTACTGAAAGCAGCCGTTTTCGAAAAAAAAAACGTGCTTTGAATCATTAAGAGATTTTGAAAACAAGTAAAAAAATGTGTCTTTTATTGATTGTATTACGATGAAACGTAGATCATTTACAAGACTAAGACTAAACTACTTCGACAAATAAGTTAATAACATTTACAATAATTGCTGAAACAAAATTTTTTTGGACACTGTATCTCAATAACCAAGCCGTTGCAGACCCATGTTCATATGAACTTTTTATCTTAAAATTAGTCAAAGATTCACCCTTTAAAGATTGTACAAGTACTTAATAAAACACCCTGTATGTTTCATGTCGTTGTTTACTAGTGAAAAATTGTCTTTTGCTGTAAATAAAATATATTTACTTTTTTAAAGTGCATGAGCTCGATTAATTTAATATTTTACTCACTGAGGTTTATTTCAGCAAAATATGCCTGGAAAAATATTTTAATAAGTATTTTTTTAAGTCTTATTTGTATTTCGACATTTTCGACCCTATTTCAATATTTAAAATCTTTCTTGGGATTTTTTTTTGTATTTTGCACTTTGAATAATTTACTTTTTGGTTTGAAATTACATAACATACTGTTAAATAAGTGTTTTATAATCTACATTAAAAGGTAATCAATTAAATTAGTTTTTTATCTTCATAAAAATTAAAAATAGATAGATGTAGAGATGAATTGAAAAATTCTTAGAAAATAATGTTTCTTTTTAAAAAGAAATTTTAAAATCGTAGTACAAATTCAATCATCTTTCAATCAACAAGTACATAAAAAATTAGAAATTTTTACTATTTTAACATAATCTCAAATAATTTACTAGTTGAAGAAAAATTTTCCTGGTAACAAAAATAAGGTGAACTAAAATTACTTATAAGTAAACTATTATTTTATTTAATATCTACGACATAATTTTTTTTACAATCAATGTTCCAAAATATACAAGTTTTTCCAGGTTGTTAACTTCCAATTCTTGAGACAGTAAACGAATGCATACAAAAAAGGCTTCATTGAATAGATACCAAAATCGTAAAAAAAGTTTTGAGGAAAAACTGACAAAAAATCTAAGGAAAACTGTTACAAAAAAGCAGAGTTCAATTATCTAACTCTTTCTCTCTACTCTACGTCGCATACTCTCAAGGAAAACTGAAATAAAGAGCAACCACATGTAGAAAACGATATCTTTTTCTCAATATACCTTACAAGCCACTGCCACCTCGAATTCTCTATTCTCTATCATACTCTATTCAGTATTTCTCGAACAAAGTTACAATTATTGTAAATACAAGTTTACAATTCGAAATATAAATAAATTTAGACGAATTTTACCATTTTTTAAAGGTAGGCCCGGAATACCAGCAACCTATCTGATTATTCTATAACCCTCTGAGAGATCGATCCAATCTAATTGTTGGGACGTGACATTACTGCGTTACTATACTTCAGAAAATCACTTGACCTAAAACAATCGCCTTAATGGTAAAGATACTTTAAACTGTAGACATGAAATCTATATTACATTAATTTTTATTGTTTATTTAGTGTTGATAGATTATTACACATCAAAGTTTATTCAATATCTGTAAAAATTTATATAAAACCAAAATTAAATTACTACTGTATCCAGATGATAATGATATAACTTATTTAGTATTATGGGTGTCAAAATAGAAATATAATTTATTGGATTTACTTAAAAAAATTAGTACAGAAATTAACTTGTTAAAATTGCAAAGTCAATATGTCTTATTCGATTTACTGACATGTATCATTGAATACGTCACTAAATATATTCCTAGTAATTACAATATATTTACATGTGCAAGAAAGCGTATTAAAATAGATAATAATCGTGATGAACATATAATTTAAAAATAATAAAAATATTAATTTAATGAATTGATTAAAGTTTTATTACAACTTCGTGATATTTTTTTAATCCCCTTAGGTAGTTTATTTCGCTCGTTACTGCTAACCTGTTCCTGTTGTTACAAATTATAGATAGTTTGACAACCATTTCAGGTAATATATTATTTGTATGCGTTTTCTGTCATATAATATTAACGAAACTCTCAAATAAAAAATTCTAAATCTCTAATAATTGGTATAATTACATTTTATATGCATATATACACAGGGTGATTCAGAACTTATCAAAAAAAAAAAATTGAATGTACAGGAAACCATTACAAATACAATTTAAAAAAAAAACTCAGAAAGGTCAATGATTTAAAAATACACTTCTGTACGGCACTGGAAGCTGGTCCACTACAAAACCTGACATTGGGCAAGGCAAAGCAGACAGTCGGCGACCGGCACGGCGGCAAAGTGTAATAAAAAATGAACGGAAAACAAATTTAAAGAATTTCTTTCCGGGGAAAATTAAATAAAATTTTATAATACCCAGCAAATTCAACTGCTTTTGCGGCTATTGTTAATAAAATTAATTTTTGGTTTTAATTAATAAAATAATTTGACATACCGATGTTACAACTTTCCAAAATTTTGTCCACCGACGCGTAAACATCTTTGGGTCCGACTTACTCAGTTTCTACGATCTAACCATAAATTAAAACGATATCCATCAACTCCGAGTTGCTATACACGTAAGTCATTTTTGACACTTCAAAAACTAATGTAAACACTATCGCAGAAACGATAATACTAAAATCGTATTTCAGTATTCGCAATCAATTCAGCGCACAAGGCGAATGACGCTAGATACTGCAGTAGTAATTTTTTTTTCGGAAACTAATTTTACAAAAATTTATTTTTACGATATCGACTACATACCCATGAAGCATTTATTCCCATTTTTTTTTTTTTTTTTTGGATAAGTTGTGAATGTATATTTTAATGAAATATTCATTTTACATCATTTCTTCAATGATACTGAGACAAATTACAGGAAATACAGGACTGTCATTGAAAATACACCAGCGCAGTTTCCTCCGTGCAGTTTTCCAATCCGAAGCTACCCCTTCGGCGCCTCGGGGACGCCCCTGGCCGTCCTCTACCCCCTTAACGACAGGGAACACGTCCCGCCGGGGTAATTTATCAAAGGGATGATCGGGCCCTGTCGGGTCGCGGTGCAGCAACGCGACGGGTATTGTGGTAGTCTTGTTTGACGGACAATGGCAACGGAATAGGGAGTAAATTAATCGATGGCAGGGTTGCGGAGGTACGGGTTCTGTTCCGTGGAATGGGAAACGCCGCTTTCTGTATGCACCCGATGCACAACGCTACAAGGGAAGGAGGTCGGACGATATCAGGGCGTGCTACGCGGGAACGAGAGATAGGATACTTGTTGCGCGAAATAACTGGGTTAATACAAAATTAATAAGGTTGTTTATACTTTAGTCGTTCATCGTTTGTTTTTTTTTTTTTTTCGTAAGTGAACCAATGCCAGAGTAGGGCAATAAGATTATTTAACGCAGTGATTCTAAAACTTTTTAGATCAGATGCTTTTTTGTTAAAACATCATAAAATGGTTAATCATAGCATTATAATCACATCTGCAAAGTTTTATAAAAACAAAAAAATACTTAGATGGAAAAACAAAAGTATTAATATTCGTCTGGACGCGCAAAACGCCCTCTGCTGACGTCATGATGCGGAATAGGCTAGCACGAGAGAGTTCGTCTGCCACATACTGTAATCTGTGGTTGGTTAGGTTACATTTACCGACATTTGCATATCGCTCTGTCCTTCATTTTGTAGTTTATTTAATTTTTACTAAAGTAAGGGACCATACTAAAATACAAGGGTTTCAAAAGGTAGACTCACATAATCTGTCAAGGGTTGCAGAATTTTTGACTATGGGCAAAAACTTAAATCAAGCAAAACTATTAAGCATTTTTTAAATAAATATACAGGAAGAGCTACAAAGTACGAAATCTTTAGTAGTTTATTATACATTAAATGCAATAATCGGTAGTCCATTTTTGTAACCGCATAAAAACATTTAACTTATAAACTCTACGGAATCCATAGGCGTCCAGAATAATTTTGTCCTGTCACTTTTAGAAATATTATATTCCGAGCTATATTCCTATTTAGTTGACGAGATTCTCGAATTTTTTGTAAATAATCTTCCCGAAGTGCAACTATACGTCGTGATTCCATAATTACTATACAATTGTCAAGTTTTTTATGTTTAAAACCGCATTGTAATAAAACATATTGTAAAGTATCTAAAGATTTATAATTATAATCAGGATAATCGCTTAATTTATCTCAAATCATGTTTAAAGTAGGAACGTTATTTTCTTTATACATATAAATTGTGCGCCGTATTACATCCTTGGTAAAATCGTCAATATTCTTTAATTTTGTATTTTTCCGTTTCTTCTTTGTACCGTGATTAATAACGTCTCCTTTCTTTAATTACGCGATAAATTGTCGTATTTGATATCTTAGTTAATTCGCTAATCCGTTTCCTAATTTCTTTATCACATTGTTCACTATTTTCTCTTTTCAAACATTCATATATATTTAAAATAATACGTGTAAATCTTTGTTTTTAAACTCTTGAGTTTGTTTCGACGCTTTCGACAAAAACCGGCTCGACTATTTGGGGATTTTCCCGTGCTATTTCGTTATCTTTCGTTTCAAAGGGTCTCCAGAAAGCCATGCTAAATTACTAGATAATTACATATAATATTTATTTTAATAACTATTACCCTTTACTGGTTACGATATGAAGAAATTTTAATATTAACTACTAATTAATAATACGTATTATACCAACAATAAATATACCACGCCAAGCACTGACAAAGCCAAGTGAACCGCGTTTGACACCAAACTAATTAAAAATTATTTACGACCTAGTGGACCAATACAGGTCTGCTTTGACCACCAGCGGATTGTCTACCAATACCGGACTCGCCCAATGGCTATTCGAGTATAAATTACGAGACACTTCATAGCTAAAGCATAAGAAGAAATTTCAAGAAAAGTGCAGACGGTCCTGTGCTTTAAGATTCACAGAATACAATTTATATCGTAACAACTAATAACAAAAGTGTTTTTTTATATATTACTTTAACATAAAGTAGATACTTAACAAACAAATTTAAAAAAATAATAATAAAGACGCTTCACAAACACCATTTCATAAATCGATAAACTGAAAACTAAATGTAATAAATACGGTTACGTATTAGGCCATTCTCGTTTCTCCGAATTCGCATAATCCAATCGTATGAACAATGATCAAGTACGTGCTGCACCGAAACTATTGATCGAAACAGATTGAAAAGCAATCTCCGCCGAAGACAAAGTTCATGCAGAACCGGACTTCATGTCATACAATAGTTTTCGTACATATAATACGAGGCTTAATTCTGTTATTGTTTTGTTATTTTAGATTAATTTAAGATATCTAGCAGCACGGTGTGTTTTTACCCTTTTTTCTTATTCAGCAACTTCATTAGCTGAATCGGTGACAGACATCTTAAATTATTCCAAAATAACTAACCAGCAACAAACTTAAACCATAAATTATACGAACGAAATAAGTCCGGTTCTGCGTGACAGCGCGACCAATAGTTTCGCATCAGCACGTGCTTGATCATTGATAATTGACTTTACACGTGGTATATGACAAGGGATAGCAAACGGGTAAAAAACGAACTGCTATTGTTAATTCTGCGAAATGAGGAGGGACGACTTTCAAAAAATTTCATGGAAATTACAGATATTCCCTTATATTTCAAGATGTAGCAAATTCCCTGGCAATTGCAGGTTTCCGCAGTTTTCTTAAACAAATTAGAATTTTCTTTACAGAAACATTTTGTCATTGCGCGTGCATATTTTGTATTTTCATTACATTTTACGATTTTCGTTCGACTTTTTCAGAATATTACGCGCCATAAGAGCCAGTCCGCCCCTGTGGGCCCAAAATCGGCGCGGGGGAAAGTTATACGCCCCAAACGAGGGCTCTTTTACGGGCTCTTAAAAAGCCATGGCTCATCATCGGAGACGCCTTACGGGAGGCCCGTTGCTCGCGGGCGACGGCAGAAATTTAAAATTTACGATTATTGCCGCGACCATAAAATAGACAGATACAAAAGACCGTGAATGCGGCTTTGAATCGTTACGGCCCTCTCGTAAACGAGGCCTTGTTTCCGTGGAGACGTCGACGCGTTATTCAAACGCCGTTATTTTTTACGGGCCTCCCTCGCAGACGACCGGAGCAGTCTATGGGCCTTTTCTTTTGAATCGTCGCTCAAAAGTTATCAATGGAGATTTCCGTTTCTGTACGTAAAAATAGAATAACGACGGTCCTAAAACTGTCTACAATATACAATATGCAATAGGGTGTCCCAGAGTATGTGGGCAATCTCTCGGATTTATACGGTGGACGTTAAAATAACATGACAAAGCTTTCCCTTTTCCCCTGAATATCGATTTTTTTAATAACTTTTAAAATATTTTGTGTAATTTAATTACTTTTTGGGAACAAACAAATGAAATAAACGTGGCATTTTTTTAGATAGGCACAGAAAGAATGCAAATTTCATCGGTTTACGGATGTAATAAAAAATTATTAAACAAAAATAGTTTTTTCTCGAAAACAGTTCATTTTATCGATATCAACCAAGAGTGAATTGAGGTTCAAGCTGTCTAAAACTAATATTTTTGTCCCTTTATCGTAAAGGGTGTAAAAAATTGACATTGTGCTCAGTGGCGGTTTTACCATAAGAGCTGCGGAGCTGCAGAACACATAAAATTTTATGTATTTAATCATATTAAATGTCAACAAAATATTTAAAGAATCCAAATGTACTCGCACTAAAATAAATCTAAGAGCTTATATTATTATTTATTGCGACGCGAGCTACGCTCCTTAATATATGCAACCTCATATACACAATGTGTGGACAGCGAACAATTATATGCGTCCTTTGTTTTTATTGGCTGATCAGGCACGTGACCCAGTACACGGAGATAGGTGCTTTTGCGGCTGCAATAGTCACAGCGCTGCAGTCTGCACTCTGTAGTAAATGCAGTAATATTTCGTACGTGGTATGTGGTGGTTTATTTCTGCGAGCGGCACGTGTGAATATTTTCGTTTAGGCATCTACGGATATTATAGTTATTAAAATGAATAGCGTTTCGTTTAAAAAAAAACTTTATTTGGTTCTCTGCCTTATGAGGATAAACTAAAAATAAAAGAAGTAAAAGTTATAAAAAAACAATAATGTATACACAAAAGCAGAGTGGGTGTGCGGGTGTGATTTAAAATATTCACTGTTTTGTTTTCCGTGCTTACTTTTCGGTGGGGATAAAGCATGGACAATATACAGTGTGAAAGATTTAAGTCATTAAGTCTTTAGGTAAAATAAACATAAGAAGTCAGTTAGATTCTGCATATTGGGATAATATACGGAAACATATGAACAGGTAATGAAAAATCGTCATGTATTATTTAAAATCATAGATTGCATAAAATTTTGCGGAGCTTTCGAATTAGCACTTCTCGGACACGACGAGACAGAAAATTCGGACAACCCTGATGTGTTTCGTGGACTCATAAATTTTAGTGTAGATCTTGACGACATTTTAAAAGAACATCTAGCCACATTGGTATGACCGGGATTTTCTGTGATTGTACCGGGAATTAGCTGTATGGTCCCGGATTTCGGATTTGCACGTATAACTCCCGGAATATAATATAATGTACATATATATAAAAAAAGATAAAGAAAAAATCATAACACGCCGAGGAAAATTAAAATTCGTTGAATCGTTGGTAAATTTCACAAACGATTTTTTTTTATAAACAATATTCAATAATTTAATAAAATATATTTAGTTTATTCCAATTTATTATACCATCAGTAGGTAATTCGTAAATGGATATTTCAAAAAGGTATCAATTTCAAAAATCATTCTTGTGAAAATCTGTATTTTTTTTATAAATTCATTGTTCCTTGAAATTCAGAAGTGCCAGGAAAACGCGTGACCTTGAAAATTTTAAAATTTTTCGCCTGCGGCGCCATTTACAGACTCCGGGCACTTAATATCCCGGAATTCAATTCAACAATTGTAACAACCCTAAGCAGAACACATTCAATCAATGTTCACGCGCCGCCACTGATTGTGCTACAACTAGTCCGTCCCTGGCAAACCAAATATCCCAAATTGTTTTCATGGGTCAAGTTCTAAGGAGTCTTATCTGTTGTCCGTCGTATTAAAAAATAATTAAATAACACTAAGCATTTTAAGTTGTTAAAAAAAAAACTCTATGTTCAGGGGCGTCCTTTAGGGGCTTTTATCTCCGTAGGGAGATCTTCTGGGATTTGTCATGTTATTTTAACGTCCACTGTATAAATCCGAGAGATTGCCCACATATTCTGGGTTACCCTGTATATAATGAAAATGCGTTATTTGAAAAACCGACAGCTTAAGCAGGGTTATTCATATGACATTCTACCTTGTTTAACTGTTGTGACATTCAACTTAAAAAAAAATGTAAGGACGAAATAAATAAAAAGCAATTGAATGTTGGACGCACGAATTCCATAGCAATCTTGACTATATTCATCGTACAATGTCAATATAGAAAAATACTGTAAAACTGACACATGAAATATTTGAAATATATAGTCGTAATTGGAAAAGAAAGAGGGTTTCAGAAAGCGATAAATATACAAGATGTTCCATTCAAGACAAAGTAACTTCCATGAAAATTTAATTTCTTTCAAAATTGCATAAATTAACAGGGTAAAATTATATTACATTTTTTTATACTACGATCGAGAAAGCATTGTGACGTCATTTAGTGCGACCAAGATCATAACCTGCTTCTCAGACCTCTGTCATCTACTCTACAATACCTACGCAGATGAGACGGAAGCTAACCTAAAAAAACTCGAGGAAGAATCGAAACAAAATGAATGGTTGTCTGTAGACTCTTGTTACTTTTTATGCTGTTTCTATCATTTATTTTTTCTATTCTAAATGACGTACCGAATCAGCATGGTAGCAATTAACCAATTTTGAGCATTATTAAAATGCCTATCTCTTCTTGCTGCTTTTTTTTGGAGATAGTGCGAGCTTTAATTTTTTTTTTTTTTTCTCTCTAAAAATTTGGGCTTTTAACGTTCCTTTTTCAAGGCTTTTTTTACGGGCGGTTGTTTTTCATTTTTTTTTTCAAATGGAACGATGTATATTTCTAAAAATAGTCACTAATTCAAACCTTCTAAACTAAAAATTATAAAGGGGATGTAGTTGTTTTCTAATTTTACAATTTTTTGTTGTACTGATGGAATTGAGACTATTAAAAAATTCTTACGTGAATTAATGGGCAGATACAAGCACCTTGGGGGATCCCCAGTGGTTGAATTACCTGAAAAAAGAAAAATTATTATTAATCAATACAAATATAAAAATCTACAAAATGCGATATTTAAAACAGTTCACATACGATTGATATCAGATAACAAGCAGAATTTAATATCTTTCCAAAAAATTGCGCAGAAATACAGGGTGTTCCAGATAGACCTTCAATTAGACGTTTCTGGAAAACTACGCGTACTGCAATTCTGAAAATTTATGTACGGGGGTTTCTTCTAATGTTCTATCGATTGAAAATATTGGCGTCGCCGTGGAACTTCCGGTTCTACCGGAAGTAGACGTCAACTCGCTTATTTCAAATGGAATGTACTATTTTTTATTTAATTTTTGGATTCTACGTCGGATTTTAAGGTAAATTTCATAACCTTACTTTATCCTTAAACTCAATAGTTTTTGAAATATTTTTACTTTTTCAAAATTTTTGAAAAAAACACCTATACTTAATCGGTTCTATCTCCTCCAATTTTTAAGATAGGAAACTGAAATTTTATATGGTCAATACCAAAACGTGTCCAAATATCTGGAATATTCGAAAGTTGGTGCATGTTACACAGGGCGTCTAAAAAACACGGACCAATTGTGTCAAATTGAAAGTTTAATAACTCGCTTATTTTAAATAGAACACCCTATGTTTTATAATGCCAGTAGATGCACCTGTTCATTCTCTTTCCATTGGTATAAGCATTCCCTATTTTTAAATCCCACCGATTTTGAGATATTTGAACATAAGTACAGAGACGAATATAATCCGACAGTTAGCTGTAGGTTGGCTGTGGAAAAACATTTAAATGTCACCAAGTGTCATTACTTATTTAGCAGATTTGCTGTCATTGCTGTAAAGCGAGTTTGTCGATTTTCCAAGTGTTTTCAATAACAATGGCACACTCTGGGTACACACACGACGACTACACGTCGGGGTAAATCGTCAGGTTGCAAATGGTGTATTAACATAAATGAAAATGGCTTCCATTTATGCTTCTTCAGAATTCTGTGAATAGTTCCTATTGATAGACGTGAATTTATTATGCATCTCTAATTGACGCCTGTGGATAAGCGGTGAAAAATGCCAATACATTTACTTCATTTTCTTCGTTGTCCACTGATGTCTTACTTTTATCATGTTTCGGGAGAAACTTTCCATTCTCAGAACAATTCTTTAATAGTCTTCTGACCATATCATGACTTGGTCTGTGCTTATTTGGATATCTTTCTGCAAACACGCGACATGTTCTACTAACAATTCTATTACACTCCCCGTAAATGATAATTAAATTTAAAAAGTCGTCGTCTGTGTACCCAGAGTGTGCCATTGTTATTGAAAACACTTGGAAAATCGACAAACTCGCTTTACAGCAATGACAGCAAATCTGCTAAATAAGTAATGACACTTGGTGACATTTAAATGTTTTTCCACAGCCAACCTACAGCTAACTGTCGGATTATATTCGTCTCTGTACTTATGTTCAAATATCTCAAAATCGGTGGGATTTAGGTATAGGGAATGCTTATACCAATGGAAAGAGAATTAACAGGTGCATCTACTGGCATTATAAAACACAGGGTGTTCTATTTAAAATAAGCGAGTTATTAAACTTTCAATTTGACACAATTGGTCCGTGTTTTTTAGACGCCCTGTGTAACATGCACCAACTTTCGAATATTCCAGATATTTGGACACGTTTTGGTATTGACCATCTAAAATTTCAGCTTCCTATCTTAAAAATTGGAGGAGATAGAACCGATTAAGTGTAGGTATGTTTTTTTCAAAAATTTTGAAAAAGTCAAAATATTTCAAAAACTATTGAGTTTAAGGATAAAGTAAGGTTATGAAACTTACCTTAAAATTCGATGTAGAATCCAAAAATTAAATAAAAAATAGTACATTCCATTTGAAATAAGCGAGTTGACGTCTACTTCCGGTAGAACCGGAAGTTCCACGGCGACGCCAATATTTTCAATCGATAGAACATTAGGAGAAACCCCCGTACATAAATTTTCAGAATTCCAGTACGCGTAGTTTTCCAGAAACGTCTAATTGAAGGTCTATCTGGAACACCCTGTATATCTACAGATGCTGAGACGAAAAGTTTTCCGCCTAAAAGTTTAAACGGGTTTAAGATAAAAATTTAATAAAATCCTGTTCTATGAAGGGCAATTTGGGCTTGAAACTTTTTATTGTCTACAACTGTACGTGTAACCCAATAATATTGGAAATTATTGTTAAATTTATTATTTACTCTTTTATTCGTTTTCATTCTTGTGTTTATTAGTTACATAGCGTGCCCTTAATTGAAGTTAAGATACATATCAGTGCATGTCCGTTAAACGTAATAATTTATATGTTATCGTTTTATTCATAACCCAGATATGCTTCCATAAAATTACATATACCCAATGTAATTGCCGCAAATCGTTAGTGTTGCGAATTCGCAATTCGCAATTCTCATGCATTGTCATCAACTCGAGGAAGCCAATCCCAAAATCGGAAGTTAAGGATACCGTGAGAGAAAATTACTCTGCGGGAGAAACTTTTTTTACTCAAAATTCTATAGGGTGTGGTTCGCAATACGGTGGTTTCATTAGGAGAAATTTATAATGTCGATAATTAGCATCACTAGTTTTTTGTTTACAATATCTGGTATTAAATTTAAAATGAATTGAGCATATACGTTGCTTTTTTCAATACTGGAAAAGGTACATTAATTAACCAGTAGCAATTTTTTTTATTTATGTACTGTAAAATATTATGAGGAAAAATACAACTTTCAAAAAAATTTTTAAATAAGATATATTCTAGTAAAAAAGAAATACATATGAACATATTTTTACAATTTTTAATGAGAAATTTCTCAAAAATGGAGGAAACTAATAAACAAAATGAAGGCACTATAATATCAAGCTGGGAATTTTCCAAATAACCAGTTAAAAATTTATATTTTTATGACAAATAATATAAATCGTAGTATACGGTTTCAAATCAATAGCAATTATAAAATCACTGGGTGTAAAATCACTGACGATACAATTTTAAGGTAAACAGAACTCTACGACTCAATAAACAAATTTTTGTTATCTGGCGCCAATATTTCCAGTTCTTATTAAGATTCGGTTAATTAATTGTGCAATTAAATTGCAAGTAAATTTCAGTGAGATTTTCCAAAACTTGTTAGAATAATAAATTATCTACTTTATCCAATAATAATGTACGTCCACCCTCACACTATGCATGCACAGTAATGGCTGATACAATTCTACTCTACATGTTCCGCTGATTGCTTGCGGTTGCGCATTAAGTAGCGAAGTAACAATTAATTTTAGGGAATAAAGTAGGTATTTCCTAAAAGTGTTTGTACTTAAGACTACATGACTGTTTCAATCACGAATATTAGATGGTTAATATTAAATATTTTGTTGCTTGCAATAAACATATTTGTACAACGCTCGGATAGGCACTAACATAATATCCCCCAAATCATTTTTTGTATGTACAGTGTGTCCCGTTTTTCAGGTTAACATGCACCTCTGGAAATGTGAAAAGGCTGTGGAGTTTCCGCAAGCAATTTTTTTTACAAATAGTACACTGAAAGGAGGTTATATTCTACTAATCAGTTTATTGATGTGACAAAAGTCTGGACTACTACGATTTTTTAAAAGGGTCGCCTTTTGAGAAAGTAGTATTAGGCTTTTTTTATTAAAAAGACATTATTACCAGGCTATTCAACACCCATCAAAATATCCATATACCTTTGACCGACAATTGTCTATTGAGTGTTTTTTATGGTGTGCCAAATTTCGAAAATCAGACAACTAAAAATTGTAATAAACAGGTCAAAGATTGCCATGACAGTGAAAACAAATACCAATCGGACAAAGAAAAAATACAGGCACTATAAATTTAAAACTTTTAATTATATTAATTAATTATAAAAATAATAACGTACAAAAATGTAATGAATAATAAATATTAAGTTGTTAAACAAAAAAATGCAAAACGTTAATTCAAATTAAGTTTCAGTTTTCTCGACCAAACCTCGTTCTAGTCGAACACATTTTTCCAATCCTCTTCTTAAATTTAAAAATAATTTACGTAGGTGTTGTGGAGTAACCTCTGCACAAGTTTGTCTTATGCAATTCGTTAGGTCATCTAAATTCCTTTTATAAAACCCCAAAAGTAAAAGTCCATAGTTCGAGAAAACTAAAATTTTATTTAGATTGTTTTGCAATTTTTTGTTTAGCAACTAAATATTTATAATTCATTACCTACATTTATTGTAGGTTAATTATTATTATTTTTACTGTGGCTGCAATTAAAAGTGTTAAAATAGCGTCTGTATTTTTTCTTTGCCCGATTGGCACTTGTCTTCACTTTCATGGCAATTTTTGACCTGTTTATTATAATATCTAGTTGTCTGATTTTTCGAAGTCTGGCACCACATAAAAAAAACACCCAACAGACATTTTTGTCGTTCAAATTTGGTATATGGGTATTTTGATGAGTGTTGAATAGCCTGATTAATATTGTCTTTTTGATAAAAAAATGCCTCATGCCTCTTTCTGGAAAAACGGCCCTTTTAAAAAATCGTAGTAGGTCAGGCTTTTGTCACATTAATAAAATGATTAGTAGAATATAATCTCTCTTCAGGGTACTGTTTGTAAAAAAAATTGGGTTGCGGAAAGTCCACAGCCTTCTCACATTTCCATAGGTGTTAACCTGAAAACCGGTACACACTGTATATAATCAATTAAATCTGGAAAACAAATATTTTGAAATTCATGAAAATTAATTATTCGATAATTGTTAAAATTATACCAATTCGTAACTTATTTTCATTGTAAGAAGTTTTGAGAAATAATTAATGATATATACTTAATATAAACTGGCTAGCTGCGAGTGGTATAGGAGAAAATACAACGAAGGAAACAACTTTTGATTCAAAGTGCCAAAGAGCAATACTTTATGGCGAGTGGTGTGGAAATTTGTTTTTTAATAAAATTCATTTAAATTATGAGATTTGGATAATGCGTGTCGTTGATGGAGGTCACACTAGCTTGTCTAGCAGCGGGGTATGAAAATTACGAAAAAAAAGGTTTCACTACGGAATTTGAGAAAATAAACTTATGCCGTATTTCTAAAGGTTTCTAAGGTTGCATCCGTATGAATATGAAGTTGCACTCCTATATTTCAAACTTCGGTTCTAAAATGGTTTGTAATTGCAGTAGCGGTTATTTTCGTTTGTAATTGCTCGAAATGTAACGTAATCAGAGTTTATAGTTCAAAGGTAATAAAGAATTCCATGACTTTTCCAAGGTTTTCCCGACTTGTCCAGGTCCTTGTAGTTCATTTTTACATACTAATTGATGTTTACGCATTAAACTTTTTATAGACTGGACTCTATCTTTTTTAGACCCAAAGAACCACTTAGAAAGGTTTCAAAACCACAGATAATTTTCTCTTTCAAGAACCCAGGAGATGCTTTCACAAAATTTCCAGTAACAAATGTCAAATTCCCCGACTTTCATGAATACTTTTAAAATTCCCTGACTATTCCTTGTTTTTTTTTTTGTTAAGAATAATGAGTTCCCTGACTTTTCCCGTTATTTCCGATTTTTCAAGTCGCTACGAACCTTGTTGTAATCCAAGCAACATTTTTTGGGCATACAAATTTAATAATAGGTACTTAAGTCTAAACCCCTTATGCTATGTTAAAAATTACCACGAGCATTAAATATATCTAGCGAGATATATGTGTCACCACCCCTAACCCATTTGTTCCAGACCCAGCGGGAGAAGGATCGCTCCTCTCCCTTCGCGGAATTGAACTCCATACATAATAAGACGCATGGCAACGCAAAAAAGTTAAACGTCGCCTTCACAATGCCGCGCCGCCCCCCTCGGCCGGGGACGGGGGCTGATTTTTCATTACGGACTTCTCCGTTTCTGCCACTGAAGTCGTCTGCAGTGAATAGCATGAGTCGGGGAGTCCCTTTTTCCGTCGATGGCTTTCGAAAGATTTGCAGGAACTTTTATATGATGCAGGACGGATTTATGTCCTCTTTATTACGGAGAGGCGGGACGCGCCTCCCCCCGATGATTGGGGAGGCCAGGGACGGTTTAATTGGAGGGGCCTTCGAGGGGATCCCCCCGAAGGAGACGGTAAATCACTGGGGGAACTGATATTGAAAAAATAAGAGAAATGGGGTATCGGTGGTGGAGGCAGATTGACTTTTTTAGAACTTGTATCCCACTGGTTTATTAAGGGGTAAGAAAACTTTTTGTTTCACATAAACTCGGCAAAAAATTAAGGGAGCGGAAAAATTTTCTCTTTTTTTAGAGATTTTTGCTGCATCTTGAAGCTTGAAGATTCTAGTTTTGAAATATTGAAATGACAATTTTTTTAGAATATCACTCGGCGGAATTAAAAGAAACCAAGGCAAGACAATTTTATAATTTTTTTTTTCAAAACTTCCCATGGCTCCACATAATTTTTTTCTGGCTTAATGGTCATTTAGCCTAATTCCTCAGTTTCAATTTATTTATTTTTATTTTTTGTACAATTATTTCTCATTGAGATATCGACTATTGAGTGAAGAGTCACCTTTTTTTTGGTTATCTATATCTCACGAACTAATGATCGACCAGCGAACGGAGGATGACTTTTGAAAACATGAATCAATCCTCTTTGAGGGCGTTTTGAAATATTTGAGAAAAAAAATATATACTCAGTATTAATTTGAAAAAGTGCAAAAATGACTGTTGCTTTGGAAAATCAACAACTACTTTGGGAATACATATTGCGAAAAGTACCAATGTTTGTAGGTTTTTTTTTTAACTCAATACATGCCTCTTAAGCCTGTAAATTTTGAAATTGATCGGTTGAATCGTTTTCCTTTCCTGGAGCGTCAGTTTCATAAAAGATTAAAGAAGCAGGTTTATTGATCCTTAAACATCAATCATGATTATGATGAAAAAACATTTTTTACGTTATTTTTCTCACAATTTCACGTTAAATACTCGTCGAATATAGAAAAAAAACCAAAATTTTAAAAAAATAAAATTTTTCATGCTTATATAATGTTGAAAATAAAAATTGTAAATTAAAATTAAGATGTTTTATTTTAATAGCAGTAGTTTTTAGAAAAAAACATTTTTTTAACGGCTTGGGAACTTTGGAAAAAAGGATCAGTAAATCGTACTTGGCAGTATCAACTTAAATTAATGCAACTCGATGAAATATGTCATGCGAAGAAAAAATCACATCAAAACTGGACAGAAAATGACTGTATCTTTTTATACTGTATAGTATAATTTTCTGAATATTTTGAAATTTCAATATTTTTTTTAAAATTTCAATATTTGGACATTTGAAATATTCAATGTGAAATTGTAAAAATGATAACGCAAAAAATGTGAAAAATTTGATTTTTTTCAAAATTGAATTTTTTTTCAATTTTGAATTCTTTTTTTCGATATTTGTTGGATATTTAACGTGAAATTGCGAAAAATATAAAGCAACATTCAATAAGTATGAAAAATTTGTTCTTTTTTAATTTCGATTTTTTTTTCATCTTAATCATGATTAATTATACAGCAGTAAACCTGCTCCTTTAATTTTCTATAAAACTTTTACGATTCAGGATAGAAAAATTGTTCGACCGATCGATTTCAAAATTTACAGGTCTCATGGGCATGTATCGAGATAAAAAAACAATGGAACTTTTTTTTTAAAATAACCATCTTTTTCAAAATTTGAGCTATCGCGACGTTTTCTTTCAGAATTTTTGTTTTTAAATGTACTTTATGAAAAAAAAAATAGATCAAAATTATCTGGACCTATCTTTACTGTTTTTTTTTCAATTTTCGAAAAAAAAAACGATAATTTCTCGATTATCATTTTTGAAAAAAAAATTTTTCTTACAAAAAACTGACATTTTTTATAAATCCTCAAATTTTTTTAGTGGTGTTTTTTCGTTTGCTATTTTTTTTATTTATTGAAAACATTTTTTTTCAAATTTAGCTTTTTTCACATTGAAAATTTTTGAAAATGTATGAATCTCAAAATTGAAAAAATTTATTCAATGCATTTGGATGTAAATTTCGAAAAAAATATAAAAAAATTATTCAAAACGATCTATTTTTTCTTAACTTTTTCAAAAAGAATCGAAATTTTTTCTGTTTACCACTCAATAATTTCTTTCATATATTTTTTTTCAATTTTGGGATTGTATATTCATTTTCAAAAACTCTCAGAATGGTGTTATGTGAAATAGAAAATAAGCTAAATTTGAAAAAAAAAAAATTTCAATCAATAAAAAGAATAGAAAACGAAAAAACACCTGAAAAAATTTGAGGATTTGAGGATAAAAAATGTCAGCTTTCCATATATATAAAAAAAATTCAAAAATGGGAATCGCGAAATTTGTTTTTTTTTTCGGAAATTGAAAAAAAGCAGTGAAATAGGTCCAGATAATTTTGAACTAGTTTTTTTTTCAAAAAGTACGTTTAAAAACAAAAATTTTGAAAAAAAACGTCCCGATAACTCGGTTTTTGAAAAAATTGTGGTTATTTAAAAAAAAGCTATTTTTTCAAAAATTCATAACTTTTTTTGGGTTGGGTGAAAAAATTTGAAAAAATTCTCAGAGGTTTTCAATGGGGTAGAAAACAATAAATCTTAAGAATGAAAAAAATACTGTGTAATAAAATAAATAATAATGCATTTAACACAAAACTAGTTTGTATTTTCCAAAGAAAAGCTGTTTATAATTGTATACATGGTGTATTTCCTTAAACACAATTTATGTCATACAAATTACAAATGATTTAATTTTCTACACATTGTCGACAATTTTTTGGTCTACTGGAAAACGACGCTGAAATATTTCTATATTTAATAAATTCAAAGGGATTCAGAATATTACAAAAAATGTCACGTATTGAAGAATCAAATGCGAAGAGAGAAATACAAAAAAATGGAACGCTTTTAGAATTACAATACTTCTCCTTCAAATTACATAAAACACGTGTCCTAGCTTGTTAAAACAATATACGAAAGTTTTTTGCTTTGTTCCGATTTTCGTTAATAACGTAAATTTAATTTATTGAACCCCAAACCAATAACAAAATGGATAACATTCTAAGTTGGTAATTGCATCGAAATCATTTAAAAAGCATAAACATATACGTATGAAATATGATGTGATAAAAAGGTATTAATCCACATCTTTTCCGGATGCATTTAAAAAAGTACCTCCTTTAAGATTTATTAAAAGTAGTTAGGAAGTTCAAGTCCAACTGGGTTTTAAAAATTATATCAACAGACATTAACGAGGCCGTAAAATGAATTATTCACTGATAAAGATTGTCGATAAAAATGTGAATTTATCTGACTTGGTTTGGTACAACAAATCTTTGTAGAGCAGTAGGCATGTTTAGATTAATTTGTGACGTAATAATATAACAGAGTGATTTAGCTACCTAAATATACTGCTATAAATAAATATTGAAAGTGTGATTAAACACTTTTCAATTTAATGTTGCCAAGAAGTGGCCATTGCTATCAAATCGCATCTGGACAAGAAAACTAGGGCAAAATTTTCATCCAGAAAAAGTCTTCATATAAATGAAAACGAAGTACCTAAAACCATTCCCAGAAAATACATGAATAATGTTTTTCCTTATACTTAATTATTTAAAGTTGGTAAATTTTCTTAAATCTATTTAATGTTATCTTAACTTCACTTAAGGAGGTATATCGGGGTCCGAGGGAAGTGAAGAGCGCAGGGGGGTCCTATGCTTTTCTTATGGGACTAAAGCCCGCTGCCAATTTGGAAAAATTAAATTCTATTCAAATTATTTGCGATAAACATTATCTATATAGCAAAGAAATCTACTCATATGCACATAGCATACATATTGACTAATTAACAACATAAAAATATCATATTTAAGTAGTTTTAAATTATATTTAATGAACGCATAAAGACTATGTAGATGTGGCAACAGCGCTAATAATTGACTAGCAGTTGTACACACTGCGAACCTACAGACCTCGGACATCGGAGATATTGCGCGTCAAATTCGGGTAAAGATGCGTACGCGTTCAAAAATGTATTGTGTGTAAACTATGTACAATATAATTATTATATATAGCAAATATATCGTATTATCCTCGCGAAGATTTGTATCCTTTATTTAAAATCCGTAAATCATGTGAACTGGTAAAACAACGAGAATTATGTTAATTTAGTTCTAAAGAAATGAAATGACACTCGCGCCCATCTCTCGTCCAAGTCAAAGAAAATGTTGGATGCAATTTTGAAGGTTCTGTGATAGAAATTACATTATTACTCACTGTTCGTGTTTTTAATCTCTATTTTAGTAATGTTACAAAAGTTTTGCAACTATAACTAATTTTTTAGATATAAAGTTTGCTGAGAAATATTTATGTTCCTTTGTTATTCCGTACAAATGCTTTTATCTCAAGTATTACTAATTATATTAATCAAGTAAAGAAAACTTTATGTAACCCTAAATATTGCTGGGTAATGATTACGATGTTTTTATAAACCATTAAATATATTAAAAGGATTTATCAACTGTATTTTTTATTCCAATAAATATATCACAGCTTCCTAGTCTTTTTTAATTAATCTAGTTTTTTAAAAACATTACAAAAAATCATCTGTTGTGGATAATTTATTGTTGATAACAATGTACATGGGATTTAGGAAAAATGTATATGTTTGAAATCAATTTCGTTTTTATCAAGTCTTTCAAATGTATTCCCTCCTTGCTGTCAGCTGATTGCGACGTTGCCACATTAATCCTCAAGTCAGACAGAAATGCAATTATTGGTTTCTGTTTCTAATTAATACAGCTGTACTATGTTCAAAACTTATATTAGTTTTACATAAAAAATAAGATAATACTGTGTACTCTCTATGGAAATGTTTTGTTTCACAATTTCTACATTTTTTTCTCAGTTATGGGCAAAAAAAGGGCCGCACCGTCCATCTTCGCCATATAAACCTATGTTAAAATGAACAACTTTCAACAACAATATCTCAGAATCTAGATTCAAAAAAAATATATATGACGCACAGAGGGAGCACTACGCTATATAAATTTCAAGTACATTTGTGCATTTGAGTAAACCCAATATACCTCCTTAAGTACGTAGCAACCTGTCTTGGAATAAAAAAATAAATATGTAAAATGAGATATTCTTTTTAATAACATTTCAAAGTAATGTATAGATTTTTTTTCTTTTTAAAAATGTAGTCGAAATAACCAATGACCTAATGTCTAATTTTACAGAAAATTATCAAATCCGATACATAATTTGCTAGTGACCATTTCTGGAATACGATCAGGGAAAATGCAGAATCATTCATACGAGTATTCTCCTAGAATGTATTTTCATATCGTCTAATCGCATTTTGTACTTATTAATAAAAAATGTAGGCTCGATATCAAGCCAAACGTCAACAAAAGAGGTCGAAGTTTATCTACTCGATACGTTACTATCTTTGCTGTACATGTGTTGATAAATGAGTACTTCGAACTGTTGAAGATCATATACACCCATTGGGGTCCACAGAAATAAATAATAAGAATGTACGGCTATCGCTATACTTTCCAATTATCGTTTATGGCTAATGAGCTAATTGATTTTACAATTGAAAGATAAGGAAATTATTTAGACCGTTTTTCAATACACAGTAAGTGGGAATGTTATTGATTACATCGTTGATTACTTTATAATTACGTAATCAGCAGCTACAAATAACATCAGAGAAAATTTTAAGCTAAGGGTGAGAAAATTTCTATATTAAATTAATATTATTATTAATTACAATCTATCCACAAACTAGTTTATTTGGCATGAATTAAAAGAGATAACAATTGCGTGTTATCAACAGTTACGTATTAATAATAGACATAGTTAAACAAATAACACAGATGAGCATTTAATTAAAATATTTATATATCCAGCAATTATGCAAAAATAACACATTGGTAATATTATTAAATTATTCCTAATTGAAAATAAATTTGATATTGAATAATATTCTAATAATATGTAGTTTATGGAAAAACGTGTTTTGTTTAATAATCAGTGTGTGAATCAAGTAAATCTGTTTATACAGTACGCGTAAAAGTAAAATATTTCAATGACGTGTAAATAACATTTCGATTTTTCCAAACACATGCCGACAAAGTGAATCATTTCGTAGTTTTTATTACAAATGGAAACTGCTCAAGTTAATATTACCATAAATTTGGTAACACTGCATTGTTAAGTGCAATGGTGATTATTGCTACTTATTTATACTATAAAATCGTATCCTAATAGAATTTCGTAAAAAAAAACTTTTCTGGTTATTTTTAAATTTAATACCTACAAGGACGGCGGCCAAATACAAAAATACGTTATTCTAAAAATAAATAAAAACCGACATTTTTCCTAAAAATAAACGGACAAATCATCAACACGCACCGTTATCATATTTTGATAGTGAAAACACATAAATATCGCCATTTTTAGACTGGCCAAGATTTTATTTTTAGTTGTACTTCCTTCACGATACACTCGGATCTAGGACAAAATTATGTATGGGTCAGCTTATACTAGCAACATGTTAGACTGTATTATAATTTTCTAATAAAATTTGTAAATCAGATCGTAACGCTAATTTCACATCACCAAGCTTAGTTATTTGTAGCTACACATAAATTTATAGCCGACCAATAATACAATATTCATAAAAAAATAACTAGAACTAAGAAAATTTGAAAGAAATTTGACACTTCTATTTGTATGTTGCTCTTGAATAAATAAGGGTACAATGTGATATTGACAGATGGCATTGTAAATGTTTTATTTTTGACGAACACTTGAAAACTTGAATTGAAAAGTTTCTTCACGTCACTATCTAACAAAACTTTTAAATTTCGATACAAAAATTATCCCTCACGTTGTTGCTGAGAAATAAACTTGCAATTAAAAATTAAGTTAGTCAAAAATCAGATTTGAATTTGTCTGTAAAAAAATTAACTTTTAAATATGCAGCAAAAATGTGTTAATTGCAATTCTGCTAAGTATCCTACGAAAGAAGAAGAAATTTATGTTTGTAGTAGAAAGTACAAAGTCCATATTCTGAAATTATTTACTGGAACATATGTTATCGAGTATTTTAAATTTATTTTAAAATTTGGTATTTCGCGAATGAAACAAAACAATTAATAAAAATGATTTTGGTTGGTTGGTAAAATTTTGGTTGCTTTACATTTCATTGTTTTCTTAATGAGATGATAATTATTTGCTCGTTATTGTACTTGCAGTTACTAATAGTAGCATCCCATAGGAAGAAATATTATTATATTATCTAAATATATTCGCTCATTATTTAAAAGAAGCAACAAACATGAAACAACGCATTTTATTAATGTAATTATGAAAAAAATAGAATATTTCAGTGTCCTACAAAGAACGCCGTTGTATGTATTTCGTCGAGTTTTATTCGTGTCCAATTCCTGAAATGTTACAAAATACCTTAGACTGAGCAAAATACCAAATCATAGAAATGCTGCCAATAATTCTGATTCATAGTGAATGTCCCACAGATATAAAATAAATTCAAAATATCTTCATTAGAATAATTATTTTGTATTTTTCTTGTCAAGTAAATACTTGATACTTGTAGAATACTGAGTGGCAATACTAATACCGGGTAGGAAAGTACCGATGGTCTATCTGAAGTTACGTGAGAGCGATAAAGTAAGCCATAGAAATCCATGCGATAGGGAAGGATGGCTATAATGAGGGCGTCTCATAGTCACCACCCGTTTCGCCCTTCCACAAATAAGATCCACTTCTTATTTGTGGAAGTGCGAAATGGGCGGTGACAATTAGACGTCTTCACTATACTCATCCTTGTCTATCACATGGATTTCTATGGCTTATTTTGTCGCTCTCACGTAACTTCAGATAGACCATCGGTACTTTCCTACCCGGTATATGCCTTTCAAGACATATTTGATAATTTTAACATAATATTCTTGAGAATGTAAGAAAACTGCAAATATACACTAATGCAAAAAATTAAAGGGTCAAAAGAATTTCCGAAATTTTTCCGTGATTTAGGTGAAAAATGGTCGTATCGGGAAATAAAATTTTGAAGCTCTAAAATTCTAATTTTTAGATTTTTTAGAAGCTACGGTTGTCATGCAATTCTAAGAAATAAAGCGATAAAAAATTTTGCAAATTTTCTTTTTCTAAAAATTATAATCTTAGAGCTCCAAAATGCTTTTTTAATTCCCGATACGACCACTTTTCACCTAAATAGTCTATCAAAAATCACGGAAAAATTTCGGAAATTCTTTTGAACTTTTAATTTTTGCATTAGTTTATGCGAAAATCGAAACTGCAACCCCTACAATGCCTACATCGGTGAATAGAGAATTTGATTTTCTATACCTAATATGGTTTGAATTTAAAAAGATTTGTCGGCTTTGTTTTCAAAATGTAAAGTAAACAATCGTCCACTTGGGACAATTTTTTTCAGGCGATTTTGATAGTGGAAGGTAGTGAATCTTATGTTCGTATTTATTTTTTTTACTTATTTTTAATTTTTCATCTCAACAATGCAATGTTCCTTAATAATATGTGTACTCAAGGGTGTGATTCTACATGAAAAATTAATGATAGTTTGCTTTATAAACCAACTACCTATGTCATACATATTTTCGAAACCGCTTGATATTTATTTCAATGATATTTAGTACAGTGATTAGGATGGCCCAAAAAAAAATTTTTATTTCGTGTATCGTGAAAATATGTTAGTTTATCATGTTTTAAGAGCCCCCTAAAAAAATCAGCTCTAAAAAAAATTTTTTTAGAGGTCGCTCAAGATTTCTAAAAATTTTCGAAATCTTTCTTCGAATTTTTTTGCTCGTGATTTTATCATTTTCTAGGTTGAAAAAAATCTCGATTCTGAAAATTTTAAATCCATATTTTAATTTCCAAAGGTCACTCATAATTATTTTAATTTTCAAAGTAGTGTACAGGGTGATTCACTATATTTTGACCCCCCCCTTTAACTTTTTTGTTTTAAGAGTTATAAAAAAATGTGAAATACAAAAGTTGCACTATTTTTTATAAAGTTTTCGAAAATGATAGTAGAAAAACAAATGAAGTTCAAACAAAATGACCACGAATGTTAATTTTGTTAATTTAAGTGGAACACCCTGTATATTTTTGCATATTTGGATAGAACGTTCCTTGTCGAGCATAGTCATACAGGGTTTGTTGGATCAATATCTAATAATAGGCGAGATAATATTAAAAAACGGAATGATGTTTTTTTATTAAAAAAATAAGACATCTTGTAATTGTTAAACCTCTTTCAGGCATTTCTGCCTTTTTTCGAATTACGTAAGGATTTAGATTTAGTTGTAATATATTTTGACAGATCGGACATTGATATGGTCCAAAATGCGTATAGGTAAAATGCGTATAGGTATTTTAAATAAATCTCACTAATTAGACCGTGTGAGGCCAATTACTAATGGACAATCTTATATAATGGTAGGTCGTGACAGTGACAGGTAGTAATGTCATGATAACATTGTTATTGTTTGACAGTTTGTATTAGTATTTAATTAAAATGGGTTACACAGAAGTAGAAAATTGAAATATTATTAGGAATTAAAATAAACTATGGAGAATATCTTAACTACTCTATCTTAATTCCTATAATATTTAAATTTTCTACTTCTGTGTAACCCATTTTAAATAAATAATAATACAAACTGTCAAACAATAACAATGTTGTCATAATATTACCTGTCACTGTCACGGCCTACCATATAACATTGTCCATGAGTACATAAGCCCCTCACGGACTAATTAGTGCGATTTAGTTAAAATACTTATACCCATTTTGGACTATATCAATGTTCGATATGTCAAAATATATTGCAAATAAATCTAAATCATTACGTATTTGGAAAAAGGCAGAAATGCCCGAAAAACGTCCAACAATTACAAAATATTTTATTTTCTTAATAAAAAACGTTCTTTTCGTTTTTTAATATTATCTCGCTTATTGTTAGAGATGGACCCAACAAACCATATATGACTGTGCTCGACAGGGAACGTTCTATCCAAATGTGTAAAAATATACAGGGTGTTCCATTTAAATTAACAAAGTTAACATCCGCGGCCATTTTGTTTGAACTTCATTTGTTTTTCTACTATTATATTCGAAAATTTCATAAAAAATCGTGCAACTTTTGTATTTCGTATTTTTTTATAACTCTTAAAACAAAAAAGTTAAAGGGGGGTCAAAATATAGTGAATCACCCTGTACCTATGTTTTCGAACGACCTCTAAAAAAGAAATATCAACGAACTAATATATTTTTTTTATTGAATTTGATGAATAAAAATAAATCACGACTTAAATTTTAAAAAATTATAAATAGTTGATACCCATAGTGCCTCGAGAAATTTTTAAGTAGGTATCTCGTGATTTATTTATATTCTTTTGTTCATCACATTCAATAAAAAAAATTAATAGTTCGTTGATGTTTATTTTTAGAGGTCGCTCGAAAACATTTTAGGTACACTATACTTTTAAAGAAAAAATAATTATGAGACCTTTACAAATTAAAATATCGATTTGAAATTTGCAGAATCGAGATTTTTTTCAACCTAGAAAATGATAAAATAACGAGAAAAAAATTTTTAAAAAAAATTCAATATTTTTTTACGATTTTGGAAATTTTTAAAAATCTTGAGCGACCTCTAAATAAATTTTTGAGCTGATTTTTTGAGGGGTCTCTTAAAACATGATAAACTAACATAATTTCACAAGAGACACGAAAAAAAATAATCGTTTTTTTTTGGGCCACCCTAATAGTGATGTTAATAAAGTTAATCAATACAAACATATTGTTTTAGCTTTAACAGGGGCGTGCGTATGAGCACTGATTTTGATATTTTTTAAAGAGAAAATCGTACGCCAATGGTTTTTTCCCAAATAAAATTATTTTTGAGACGTAAATAACTATTCCGTGTATTAAAAATTACTACATTTTAATTTTCTTCAACAGAATGTATACCTTTATTTCACAGCCAAATCCCCCCACGGACTGAACCATAAATCAAGAAAATTAAATCATTACTAAACCTCGTGGGTACATTTCATCCACTCGGACGGAGTCCAACAATCGCACAGACTGGTTTTCCGCCGATATAATATTTAATAATCACACGGGGGACCAGCTCGAAACGGCTTACACCGGACCGGGTACTTATTCAATAATAAGCTCTATGACGCTCGGCCTTTTATCCGCCATATGCGAAAATGACGGATATTCCGGGGGAATCCCGCTCTCTCCGAGGGTGCCCCTGCCCGTTTCCAACCGGCGGATTATCCAAATCAAGACACCCTCGGATCGGAATCTCATGCATATCTTATTTCAGTCTAATACGTGTCCTGGGGCGCTTGTTTTTCAACAGAAAGGGGAACCATTGCCCGCAGGACGGGACGTGGGTCGGGGGGTGCGGACGGGGACTGGGAAATTTATAATTTAGTGGAAAATGAATATTAAAAACTTTGTTCTCGTGCGGAATTGCCTCTAGGACGCGTTACAAGTTTAAAACGTAAAGTTCCTTAACTCTTGTAAAATGAGAGAACAAATATTTGATAAGCAAAGCGAAAGTTATTCAGAAAAATTACAGTGTATTTAAGAAATAGCTCCAGATTTTATACAAAATGATCACGAATCATTTTCTCGCAATTTTCTTTTTTAAAAGTTTACTTGAAATTTTATATCGTTTCTATACAGGGTGATTCAGTCATAATGTCATTAATTTTAATCCTTAACTCCCGTTCATTCGACGCTCCACTTCGTAATAGGGAACGCACCACGCAGGCCGACAAAGTGACGAAGTATACAGCGATCGGACGGGTTGTAGCGAAACAGCTGATTTCCTAGTCGTCGTCTCGTTCAGTTTTGCTCCCAAAATCAAAGTGCAACGGATCTCAATTTTATTAAGACTTTATGGGCGGATGAGTGAGTGTTCTTTAGCCGTATTTGTCATTTTAAATAAGTAGATTATGTTAGGTTAGGTTAGGTACTCTGAAAAGTAATAAGTCACACAATAAGGCATACGTACTATAAACTGCATAATAATTATGTACTTGTACAAATGTAGTACTAAAAACTCATATCCAATTATAAAATGGTGAATACGTTGAGAATATTAAAGTTAGGTTAATGACCAAACAGTACGGTAGGCCAAGATTCACTCTCGATGTAGGTCAGCGGTCAGGAGCGGTGCAAAATGGGGTTTAAATAATAATTTGAAAATATTTTTTTTCATTGTAAATATACATTTTATCTTTTAGTTAATTGCGTATTCTACTAATTTCCCCTCATCCTCCCTTAAAAAAATGTATGACATTATGATTGAATCACCCTGTATAACCTGATTAGACACCTGTCTTTTTTTTTCATAAGATATATAAAATTCTAGAACAGAAATGCATTTATTTGCACATACCTACAGGGTGTTTTCCAAATAGTTTAAAATATTCCAGAGGTGACAGATTATTTTATGGAAAAAAGTTCTTGTCCTTTCTAAGTCGCTGAAGTTTAATATTTTTTCCGATTTATTAGAAAGTTTTTTCCCTTAAACTTTCACAACCTAACTAAAGCCTATTAAAGTGCATGTTATAATGTAAACTAAAATTCAATCACCTTACTAAAGGTGTGCGTGGAGGCAATAATAGTATCCAATTATTTAAAAAAATAATATCCACGTCATTGACATTTTTAATTTTGTAACCCTTCTTGACAATTATTGCTCTTTTTTAAAATAACTTATTTAAATTTTGTACAATCAACGAGCAATCTACAGAGCGAAGCTTTTTTGCAACCACAAACCTTCTGTCTGAATTTTTTTTGCTTGCTTCTTTTGAGAATATATAATTTTTCTGTTTTATCCTCAATTTTTCTGTATTTTTAACTGCTTGAATTGACATTTTTTATGTTTTCTGTTATATAACTTACAAAGTATTATGGTTTCAAGCCTGATCAGTGAATTGGACCATTGTACGAGTCCACGTATAAAACAAATGAACATAAGTAAGAAATAATAAAACTTTACCACCCAGTACCAAAGAAATTAAGCCTACTTTCATGAACTTCCTTATTTTTTGCATATAATCATTTGCAGAATTTTGTTGGTGCACTTGTAACATCCTGTATAATACGAAAAAATTTTGAATTACGTACTACCATCATTTAGTAATTATAGATGCTCAAATAGCTGTACTTTTGATTCAAAGTTTGACCAAATTATGTACTTCCATGGTGTTTATAGTCGAAGAATGTTGTTTTCATCTAAAATTTTTCTAAAAATTTAGGAGATAAATCTTACCTTGACAAACACAGCGAACGTTTTTGTCACACCTGTGGCTTTAATTCCGTTATATACGCAAACGTATTGTTTCTGATATTCATCCTGGGTATGAATAATAATTATACGAAACAAATTGTAATACAATGGGTTTATACAAAAATGGAAGATATCAATATGGTGTCAAAATTTCTTATTTATTTGTTAGTTGCAAAATGTTAGTGAAATGTTACATGTACAGGCATAAGAAATTTTAATAACTTTTAACAGTGTTTTCAAATTCGTTTGTTGAGTACACTTGAATATCTGTCTTTTATTTCACGATTGTCCTATTTTTTTCCTAAATTTATACGTGTTGCTTTTGTAACTTTAATTACTTCAATTATTCTTTAAATGAATTTATGTGTATAATCATTTGTAAGAAACATTTTTTTAGTATTCCAGGACAATTTCTACAAAATTTGTGGAGTCTCACCACATTATTTATGTGGGTGTTTTATAATGATGTGCAAATATTTTAAGGTGTTTAAAAAGTAATTTTAGGGGGTAGGGGGGTACTTCCAATACATTTTTTCGATTTGAGCCTCCCCCTGAGAAAATATTTAAATCTCAAAATGGCCGAAAAAATTAGCTTTTATTTATTTTTATTAAATTTTTAGTTCATATTTGCTTAACTTTACCTATTGATAAAAAATAATTTTTGCAAAAAGCATGTCAAAAATGAGGATCATTTATAGTATAGTTCCTCCGAAGTCAGTTGAACATGCATAAGAAAACCGAGCAATCAAATTTAATGACTTTCATAGGCGTCCCTAAAAAAGTTTTCTGCTAAAGGTAGAAAATTATAATAATTTGTATATGTGTAGAAAATTTCTATTATATGTTCATTTGACCAACAACATATTTTAATAATTTATATAACAATTTTATTATATTGATGGTAAATTTCGTTTTGTTCCATTTCGAAAGGTCTCCAAAATGCCATGTTGTAATAATATTAGTAAACCAAATATCCCTTTTATTTTTCCCTTTCGCGATTATAATATGAATGAATAATAGAAGGGTGCCTATAATAAATAATTCAGATAATTACACCAAATTCCGCATTCCCGCACTGCACTGCTAGGCGACTTGTCGACAACTGAATTTTGACAACGCAATGGACCAGAGAAACAGTGCGCATTGCTCTTTGCCCGCACGCTCATTCTTCAACTGAGCGTATACATTTCTACCACCTGCACTTTTCGTTCGACCAGATCTCTGTATATGGGTATGGCTAAATAAATGTGGGAACAAATTTTTCAAATATTTCAATGCCGAGTTGCTCGTTCGACCAGATCTGTGTATATGGGTATGGCTAAATAAATGTGGGAACAAGTTTTTCAAATATTTCTATGCCGAGTTGCTGTTTAGCGACCGAGCCTGGTACATACCTTGAAGATATTGGTTCTTCAAAGACTTCGGAAAAACTATAACTGTTTATACTAATTATGTGTACTTCATAGGCAAGGAAAAATAATTTATTTTTTTGCTCGTAAACCATTAAGAATACGAAAAAATGGGAAGAGTAAAAAAGTTTCTAAATGAAATGTAGTATTGAAAGCTATTTTTTTTTGTTGGAATTGGCTAACGTAGAAAAAAGTTGAGAGAAATAAAACCAAGGGGTGCTAATTTCGTTCATTCAAAGACATAAACCAGAAAAAAAGACTACTAAAAAATACCATTCAACTACATAGTTGTTAACGTGTACCAAAATTCAAATTTGTAAGTTTAACCGTTTAAAGAAAATTATGAAACACTTTGTATATAGATGGCGTTAATTGCTGGACTAAAATGTACACTATTTTGATCTGTGTACGAAACGAAATTTGTCTCTCAGTGTACAATTAACCGCGGGCGACAAACGACACAAATCCCCCCTTTCATCACTCCCGGCAATGACAAAATATGTTTGTGTAGTCTCGCCATCAATCATGCCAGACAACTTCACTTTGCTTTGTTTATTTTGATTCCTACCCCGGTCTTCTCGCTTTCCAGATTTTAATGCTTATTTGTCCCCTGACTGGCGGTTTAATATTTTCCGGTGCCGCGTTTCCTTCGGCCGCGACATGTTTGACTTCGTCTCAATAACGTCGCGGTGATGGATTGGGTGATACAAATCGGTCTTCAAATATTTTTGTTATTAAATTAGAACGGCCATTCCAGCGTATATTTACTCGCACGAAAGAGGTCTGAAAATATATTTATCCGCAATGTTTGTACTTTTTACTTTTGTTACACCAAAAAAATTCTTTCACTTCATAATAGGTAGAAGAAAAAAATGTAGGCCCAGTGGCGGAACTACCACACAGTCAAAGGGAACAGTGCGGGGTCCTTCCCTCTTTTGCTTTCGAAAGATTCTGTCAACAAACCGTTTTATAGGTTTCAAAAATTAAAAACTTCAAAGTCAAGGATTGAGGTGAGGTTGATAAAAACTAAATAAAAAAAGTAAAAATACTCAAAACAAAGCTTAAATGAAATATTAGAGCTTTGATTTCTGCATTTTGTTTTTAAATCGTCAACTTAATCACTTTTCGACAACTCTTGCTTTGAAAATCTGCCACTTGTCGTTAGTCGTTTGTTTGCCTCACGGCTGTTTCAGTTTTCCCGATATGAAAGAAACGTCTGACGTGAGACTTAACCGAAATGTTAATAAGCGAGGGAATTTAGCGTTCTTAGTTGTAAGATGATGTCAAGAGATTAATTATCACCCGCAGATGTAAGGGTGAGGGTGTTTTCTTAAACTTTTACGAAGCCCCTGCCAAGTTCAGATTGCTAAGAATTAGCTACATGGAAATTCCTAATGCGTAGCTCGTGTTGTATATCGCGGGCGTTTAACTTATACAATGTGTAAAGGACGTGGAGTGTCTGGAAATACCGAAATTAATTATAATTGTAGCGGAAGAGGGGCGCAAATATACTCGTAAAGGCTACTCGTACACTTTTTTCCAATTTTTCTACCATAACACGCAAAATAAGTTCAGGTTCAGGGTTATTACGCACAAAACACTTTTTTTTAAAGCAATAATGTTAATGAAGCGACGTTGACAGATTTATCTTTTTAAGTAAATCTAACTAAAAGACCGTCACTAAAAAGTCCAAAGACATAGACTTCGCTTTTGTAAAAAAAAAATAATTTAAATAATAATTTAGAGGCTTTGTATGGCTGATAAGCACCAGAACAGGAAAACTGGTTACAGAGATAACAATAGTCGTTCACCTGACAGTCCATTATGCGATATGCCAAAGGGGATTATCGCATAATTTATTAACATATATAAAACAATGACAATCACTTTCACATCATTTTTGTGGCTGCTGTTTTGTTAAGCTCGTTGGTAAATGACATCAATGATAACAAAAATAAAACGCCAATAAGTGACGCTTGTGACCTCTTACAGACCGTGACTCAATGACAGATAATATAATGTTGACAAAGAATACGCTTGCACATGGAATACATTAACTGATTTTTGTATACTTATTTCTTATAATATTACTTGGGCGTGTTTATTAAGAACAAGACGTATTTCGCTACCCTCCTATATCAGCTTCTATATTTCGAAGTATATATATGCCTACATTAATCAAAATTGTGCAAGGGTGGTTCACAAATGGTGACCAAAAATGAAACCTCATATTCTTTAGTGAATTTTAAGTTATCTAGGACACTTCTTTAAAAAGATACGGAGTGTTAAACTTCAAAAAAAATTTAATAATTTTAAAACTAGTAAGTGAAATAATTTGAAATTGGGCACATGTATGTATGTAAACATTGCACAAAACCTGAGGCTTTTTCCTAAATTTTACTTGCTCCAATGGGGAAGATACGTAGTATCGGTGACATATTTTTCTAAATAAAATAGTACGCCACTGCTTTAAGGTAACAATTATGATATTTTCGGATTCGTCTTTCAATTTTCTACAAATTATTACTCTCTTATATTTTTTGAATAAAACTTAAAAAACGAACTGAAAACACTTTTACTTAAATGACATGACAAGCACTAATAATTCGGTTATTTAATCGAATAAAGAAATTAATAACAGTAGTCATAATTTTAATGATTTTATCTGATTAAATGCTCAAAAATATCTTCATTTCCATTAACACAGGTGCGACATCTTTTTAGTAATGAAAATATAATTTGTTCGAAATTTATTCTTTCTTCTAACTGCTCAGAATGTCAAAGTTGCCATCGCAGCCTACTATGTAATTTTAAACCGCAGTTCAAAAACATAAGAGAGTAGTAATTTGTAGAAAATTGAAAGACGAATCCGAAAATATCATGATTGTTACCTTCAAGCAGTGGCGTACTATTTTATTTAGAAAAATATGCCACCGATACCCCGTATCTCCGCCACTGGAGCATCTGAAGGACCCCGCACAAAATGAATGGAAATTGGGTCACGCTAGATTTGGCTGAAATTGTGATATGTTATAGTTCTCGACATTCTAATGAAAAGTTGTCACAGGCCCAAAGTGATCCTATGGATAGTTTCACAAATATAGAGGGGGAAAGTGTGTGATTTTGGCTGTAGGACTGAGGAAAATTCACGAAGTTTCAAGTTTATGGATTTAAAAACTGAGGCTTGTCTTGAATTTTGATTTTGATTTATAGGGTTAAGCTATCCCCGAATTCAGGTTCAGCGACCTCAAAAGCATACATACTTACAGGTTAACATTCGCAAAAGGCCTTTTCTTTATTTTGACCTTGAAATGATCTTGACTTGACCTAAATGTGACCTTGTAGGGCTAAGCTATACGCAAATTCAGTTTCTCCCCAAAAAAACTTATATACGCAGTGGTTGAAATTCATTACAAGCCTTTTCTTTAGGTTCATCTTCAAATGACCTTGAATTGACTTGAAGGTGACCTTTAGGGTTACGCTATCTCCACTCAGATTCTGCGAGCCCAAAGACCTATACACTCACTGGTCAAAATTCAATACGTCTTTTCTTCAGTTTGACTTTGAAACGACCTTTACCTGACCTCCAGGTGACCTTAGATAGCTAAGCTATCCAAGAATTCAGGTTCAGCGATCCCAAAAGCATTGTACCTACTGGTCAAAATTCAATACATGCCTCATTTTTTGAATCCATCAACATGAAACTTCGTGAAGCTTACTCAGTCCTACAGTCAAAATCACTTTCTCCCTCTATATCTCTGAAACTATCCATCACTTTGGGCCCGTGACAACTTTTCATCAGAATGTCGAGAACTATAACATATCACCACAATTCCAGCCAAATCTAGCCAATTTCCATTCATTTTGTGCAAGGTCCTTTTAGGAAAAGGCCTCAGATTTTGGACAATGTTTACATAAATACATGTGCCCAATTTCAAATTATTTCACTTACTAGTTTTTAAATTATTTAAAAAAATTAAAATTTTTTAAAGTTTAACACCCTGTATCTTTTTAACGAAGCGTCCTAGATAAAAACACATACGAAAGACTCCTCTTAAAATTCACCAAAGTATACGATGTTTCATTATTGGCCAAGGTTTGTGAATCACCCTGTATATTTGCAATGGTTTTTATACACAAAAAATATTGATGTAATCGAGTGTAAATTTTCATTTTGACGATGTACTTTTTAAATTGATGTCCTTAATTTTTTTTTGAGATATCACTATATTTAAAGTATCGTGATTTTTCGGGTTGTTAGGTATATCGTAGACTATTTTCCTGGTCGCCAGATACGGACTTACATTGCACTTCTTTAATTGCTCCTGTTATTCTCGGACTAGGCTCTAAGGCCTCTACCACTCTTCAGATAATGGTGGTTCTCTGAGACATTCCGTAGTAATCTTTATAACTAGTAGCATGAATCATCGCTGTGGACTTCTTCAGTGTTAGCTCTAGATCTAGAAGCTCAGTCACGGCGAAGATTGAGCCTCTTGGAGACACCTAAGATTAATTCAAGCCTCATAAGGTTTTCGTTCATGTTTCTAACAGGATGAAAACGAATTTAGTAAGTCTTTATTAAATATAAATATTCAAGGATAAAGACTTCACTAAAAGACGCGTGTAAAATTACATGGTGTCAAAATAACAATGTGTAATTTTATAATACAATTTATATGTGTACAAAATGTATTTTTTTAATATTCTGAAAAACTGTATTATAGGTCATGGCATTGCGCAGCATAATTTGAAACACGACTAGAAATCTTTCGACCTAACAAAAATTGGGACAGACAAGCACAAAGATTACATAAAAAAAAATGAGAACTAGAGGAATTAAAAATTTGTAATCACGCTGGGGAAAACGGTAATATAAATCAATAGGGTCAGGCCAACATTTTGGAGAAGGAAAATAATACCTTAAAAGAAACCGCGATTATTTTGTTGAACGGCAAAGGATGTTTTTCAAATTATTCTGTCTTGAATCCCTATTGGTTACAAATTCTAAAAGATGAACTGTCAAATATAATTAAAAACGAAAAGTCAAGTTTACAAGATGAAAACGGATATTTTCGAAACGTTAATTTGCCATGTTATAGTAAAATTATGAACAAACTCCTTTTCTCAATGCGAGTCATTTCTAGTTAAGCAAAACTAAGTCTATAAAATCAATTCGTTGACTGATGTTTTTGGAGCAGAGTTACATATTTAAAGTTTCTTTTTTTTCAGTCTGGCAGAAATACCAATTAAAGTTTTTTAGACAATACGTCAAAAAAAGCTTTTAGTTTCGAGTTCTACAAGTTTCAAAAATCTTTGTGGGAAAATTCCTCGAGATCGCATCCTCTACTCTAGACAGACTGGCCGTGTTCGACCCCTCCGAAATATCTTCTGCCCGCCCATGTCCGGTTATAATATAGAAATCTCGCTTCTCCCCGTCTGGTCCTTTTCTTTGTCGGCCTTAAGTGTGTTTGGCCGTTAATAATTAAGGTTTTGTAAACACTTTAAATGTTTTATTCTGCGCTCAAATGGGGCGAGGGCACAATTGAGGGGTCGGAGGGTTGAGGGGACGGGGTGGGCTCCCATATACATGAATAAATTCATACCGGGCCTCTTGGTAATGCGACGGAAATGTGTTTTCGAATTGTCAATCACGGTGTTTGTTTATGTCGGCATTTGAAATTTAAATCGCGCCGAGAGGGAAGATGGAGGAGCTCCCCGATTTACTTTATGAATGGAGGTATTGTTTTGGAGACGATTCCTAAAAAAAATTAAAAATGCAGAAAACTCTTAAATTGTTAAAGAATAATAATATGCTACCCCCTCCATTAAAAAAAAATAATGATTTAATTATATCAACTATTTTGGTTAGGACGAAAAGCAAGTGGATTATCATCACCTTTTATGAACAAAATTTTAGTTGTTATCTTATTTTTGTCGAATAATGCAGCTGTATGTTGGTAGGTTTAGACATACAATGAAAATATAAGCCATCATACAGGGTGGTTCTTTAAGCATGGGATACAGTTTAATAGGAGTTTCCTGAAGATAGAACAGAGCAATTGCGCGAAACATGGTTTTATCAATAGTTATACCTTAACAGTGAAGTAAATATGGTATAAGTTTTTATTATAGAAAATAACAAACCAGGTCAGAATTTTATTTTTTTCTAAGCTCTGACATATTATAAATTGAAAAAAGTAATTATGTTTTATGTATCACTTTAATAATAATAAATTTTCTGATTTTTACAAACATCCTGGGTTTCTGAATGATCTATGTTATCTGGACGTACTTTATCTATTCGCGAAATATTCCTAGATATGATACAAAAATTATCGTATAAATTTGTTTTTGTACTTGATAATATAATTCGGAAAACAGAGCCTTCATCCACCAATTAACAAATCTATCAATTTCTGACTTCTACAGATATACTTAGTATTCCTTCCAACTGCTTGGCTCTTGTACCATCCCTTGAATTTACTTACTTGGACTTAAAACAATTTGTCGGTCTGAATCTGATTTCCTTTTTCTGTGATCAATTTCTTGTACGGACGGAGGGGACATACTTGTGAATTGCGCGCGAGTTTGTAATTAACCATTTATATCCGCCAATTTTTTGGAACGACATTGTGTAGTTTCATAGAAAGTTAGGTTTTATTCAACTGGACCAGTTAGGTTTCCCCATATTATCAGTTTCTTTGAAAATTTGAATGCGAAAACCCTTAATTTTATAATTTCTGGTAACTGTTTTGCTGTTACATTGTTTTAATTACACTTTCTTTATAATTTCACAATTTCTCCAATTTATATGGAAGGTATACTCTTCTAAAATGGTCGCTAACTGTTCGACAGTAAAACAGTCTATTCTATATGTCTTTCATTGCGAAACTCTGAATTTGACTTACCAAAATGAGACATTTTAAAACCCTATACAACAATTTCGACAAAAGTTCAAATCGATTAAACAATTAATACAACGTGACAGCAATAATAAATCAGCAATACCTATGGTGTTTTTACTTTGGTCTCAATGTTTCTACTATAAAATATCAGGTTTAATTTTATTCACAATTTTGGCGTGAAATTTTCTTACCGCATACTTCACATGCTAAGAATAAATATTCCGGGAATTTTTTCCGGATACATTCAACAAATAGTAAATGTATGAACGCTACTTTGTCACTGTAGAAACATTATTTGATAACATATAAATACTTCAATTGTAACGAATTTAATTAAAAAATGTCAGTGCTATCGCATTGCAAATAATTTTTAAAGGTCCAGCAAATAAGGGTAGGTATATAAAAGATCGTAGATCATATCCACAGATAGTACTATAACTATATCGCTGTTACGATACAGGCGTATTCTACCAATGAAAATAATCAACTTTTGCCCTATAAAATTTTTTTATAGGACGCTTCCCTACGGAGATACAGGGTGTTAAAAGTTAAGTACCTACGTTGCTATTTATCATTTTCTATTGTTTGCTAAATGTGTGACAATAAATTCAATATCTAATATTTTTAACAGATTTCAAAACACTATACAACACGTTTTGTGTGTTGCTAAAAGTTTGTTATTTTTCATAAAATTAAAAACAGATTTTAATTAAAAATATTATGGTATTCAATTTTGAATATTTCTTGTGATGTTGCATTGTGTTTTGAAATCTCTCAAAAATATTAGGTATTGAACTTATTGTTACACATTTAGCAATCAACAGAAAATGGTAAATAGCAATGTAGGTGCTTAAGTATCTTCTTATTTGATTAAAGACCATCTAAAGACCAGTAAATTTTACAAGTACTTTACAAGAATACTTTATTGTCACAAATTGATTGTACATTTTAAAAACATTTAAAATTATTTAAAAAACCAGTGGCGTATGATTTTTTTTCAAAAAAGGTCCCCTAATATCCCAATAACTACGTCACTGGAGTGTATTTTGGAATAAGTTATCCATGAAAAAATAGTCGCTACTAAAAAATGTCATCCCCCAATTTTTATCACTCAATATTTTAAGCCAGTGAAGTTACAGGAAAAATAATATAAATATATGAAACATTTAACACCCTGTATCTCCGTAGGGAAGCGTCCTATCAAAAATTTTTATAGGGCAAACATATATCATTTTCATCGGTAGAATACGCCATTGTTTGGCTAAACTTATCATTAACACCCAGCATAATTTAAATAATTATTTTACGGAACATCTTTTTGATAATTTTTTATTCAAACAAGAACCGACTATTTTCGTTCAGACATAAATAATAAAAAAAAACACCAAGAGTAATTTCAAAGTCTTTGCGCTTTTCCCAACAGAAGAACCAACTACAGGGAATTCCATAGATAAATACCAGGTCTGTTCAGAAAATAACCGAACTTAATTATTTTAAACTTTATTATTAATTTTATACGTACGACCCTTTCCATGAAAGTTTTCCCAATTTCCAGGAATGTTTTACGGTGCATCGTTGTTCCAGAAAATCGCACATTTCAAAAATCATTACCAACACTTGAGTACGTTGCACTCAAATAATAATATTACGAAAACTAAATGAGACGCAATGCTACCAACCGCACATCACTAAATATGTATCTCCATTAGCGCGCAATTCAAAAACTTCGTTTATTTTCTGAGCAGACCCCGTACAATCTCGGGTACGACAAATTAATTTGTAAACGATACCAAAGCCGACATTACGCGGTAATGTTAATGTTAAACGCGTTTACAACACGTTACTTAAAAAATTTCACCTCCCCGATAATAACCGGTGAGAGTTCAAACACCGACCATTAACTTTATGGTTCGCTGAACTACTAATTATTATCTAAACAAAAATAAATGGATGTATAATACGAAAACAACATATTTTCTTCTGACATGTATCATTTTGTTTGTTCAGCGGTCTCTGGAGGGTGTCAAATGTTGAGCTCCTCGAAATTTAATCGATCGTCATGACCAAAAATGTAATGGAGAGAATACTAACCATTATTTGCTTTAAGAACGTCAAATGTACCATAAAAATAAAGCAGATCTTTTACTTACTCTTTTTAATGTAAAATTCATAGCAGGCAGCAATATTTAACACATATTAAAATCTGAATAAAACTTTGTATTACAAAATGTAAATCAGGCAGAGTAAGTATATGAAAAAGTTATAGAATGATCAAAAGAGTGGAAAATAAATAAATATGTTTTAGTGTGATATTAAAAAATTTTTCATAGTAAAAAACTTAACAATAAATAAATTGAAGAGCGAAACCTGAATTGCCGGAAATATTTTTTGTAAACAACAGAAAAATAGTTCATATAAACGATTTGAGGTATTTTTTTGTTCCGACTACTGACTGTAATAAGTGCGAAAACTTCTTTATACCACATGCCTCATAAATTGTTCAATCAAATACATATATTTAGCATCTATAAATTGTTGAACATATGTGACATATTTTCGTCAAAGAATTTCTTTTATTCAGTTGTTATAAAATAGAAATAACATAGTATTAGAAACTTCTAAACTATTCTGTTGCTAACTAACTTAGTAATGTTTGCAAAGCACCTCGAATTGTTAAATTAATGTTAAAGAATAAGTAATAAATAATAAAGTTAGCAACATAATTGTCTAAAAGTATCCCCATTGAACTAACCGTTTCTCTATAGTTTCCGAGATTCCATCCAACACATGCGTCACTTGTTACATTTTAGACAAAATTTAGTTAAATGTAGGGTATGCACGATGTGTTATTAAGCTGTATTTAATAACAAGTAAATGAGAAAAAAAATGTTTTCTTTACATTTTTGAGAGTAATCAAAATGTGTAGGACGAGCCATCAGGTAAAAAGCCATCGACTATAAATTAATTTTTAAAAAAAGGCGCTGCTAACTAAATCTTGACAAATCCTTTGTTGGTTATTTTGCCTTTAATTTTTTCAAAAATGCAACAAAATACAAATAAAATTAGAATGTATCACAGGAAAGAGATTATAAAATATTACTCCATTTTTTTATTGTACTGAAATAATTGTTATTGCCTTCTATTTTCAAGCTGACAAAAAATTATATTAATTAAATGTTAATCAATTTTTTGAATGCAAATTTGTAATTGCAATGAATTATCAAGAACTGTTTGCATTCACCAACATGGTTATCATTGAAATGACATTTTGGTTCATAATCAGCCTAAAATTTAAATTAAACTTAAAGTTATCGGAGTAATTATCTTCTGAAATATTCCCATTTCGCAGCACGTCCGTTCAAATATTGCTGGCAGTAGATAGTAACCATATCTCTCATTTCTGTATTAGAAAAATTATTGTCTCTACATTTTCTGCTATTCCTTAATTATCTGAAATATTCAATTAAAACTTTTTCAAACGTCATAGATTATGATTAAATAAACCAGTTTTCTTGATTTCAAATAATTCTTATTCTTAAATGAAGAAGTATTTGATCTTATTATGTCCCATTTAATCGACCACTCCGAATAACTTTCAGGATGACCTCCAATTGAAAAACTTCCAGAACAAAAGTTGTGAGGTTTTAAGAGGGCCGGGCGATAGTGACCTTGGTTTTCAAACAGAGGTCAAACCTAGGGGCCATTTGGAGATCATTTTCAAATGGAAACCCTCCGACCTTGAGCCTTTGGGGTCAAATGTACGGGTCATTTAAGCTCATTTGACCCTCATAGGGTCAATCTGACCCAAGAGCAACCGTACATTTCTGAACGTAGAATTCCCTGCTCTTTCCATTTCTGGATAAAACAAATGGGATTTCCATTCGAAATTCAGAAATTGACCTCCAAATGACCCCTAAAAGCTTGACCTCAGTTAAACTGCGTCCCACACTCGACGAAACACACCCTGTGTGTTAAAAAAAATCCGTATACGATTCAACTTTCGCGGACTCGTCCCGAACAAAGAAATAAGCGTAGATAGACATACATACCCAAAAAAATATCGTTCCTTTAATTAAGAGACGAACGATCCGCCGTTTCGCCCGGGGGCGGCCTACCCGACACGGCGGGGCGACTTTTTTTTCCCATCCAATCTGAAAATCGATACCCGGGGCCCAACTTCAGTGGCACATCTATTGAAAGCGACAGTTCGACGGTTCCTCAAAGTGTGTGCGTGTGTTTGGCATTTCTGTTACGCATTATCCGCGTTTACCGGGGGAGAGAACTGCCGGCTTTAAATCTGCACGGACCCGAACGGAAACCGAAATAGCGGCGTTCCGTTCGCCAGGGCGGCGGTGCGGCGCCAACTGCACTGAATCGTTCCCTGATACGTGATCTGTAAAGCTGATTTTGGACAAAGATTTATTTGATAGATAAGTTAGTGCAAGGGTACGAATAGTAAGTTAAATAGGGTGACTCAACACTCACACCGCTCACTGAAATCTAATGCAAAATTACATAAATTATTTTACTGAATAAAATATGGTTCAGAAGGTGGCAATTTGAAAAACATTCGATTTTTTAATAAACATTGATGATGTGTTCTCTGCAAAAACGTTTCTCTCCTAGAAAAATTGAAAAAAAAAACTGAAAAATTTCGAAAAATTATTCGAACGAGAAATAACAACTATCTTATAATTGTCGATATAAATAAACACAAATTAAAAAAATAACAAACAAACTAAAGTAACAAAATAAAGTTAAAATACAAGATTATTTTTAAAAAATTAAAAGAAATAGTTTACATACTTTTTGAAAATACGTATTAAACGGCTTACATTCTATTAATTGGAAAATTTCACAATGGGTTCTACGAAATTTTACAGATAATCGACAATATGTTCTGAAATAACTAGGCAGTACATTTATGTACACGTCTATATTAGATAAAAGTAGACGAGTCCACATATTTACGTAACAATTTAAAACATTTGAAAAGATTTCGACGATCTTTTAAAGAAACAATAATAATTTTTATCTAATAAATTGTTACAAACATTGCACGCACCAGTCCCTTTAAAATTAAATAATTTAGAATGAGGCGATTTAAAATATCTACTATTTCCTACAATGAAACCTATCATCATGTTTATTGTTAATTTGATTAATTCTATAGTCAAACGAATAATTAATAATGCTTCTAGTAAAAGTTACAAACAAACGTTTATATATGTTAAGAAAGAGAAACGTTTACATACGTTGAGAAAGAGAAACGTTTATATATGTTAAGAAATAAACGTTTATATACGTTGAGAAAGAGAAACGTTTATATACGTTGAGAAAGAGAAACGTTTATATACATTGAGAAAGAGAAACGTTTATATAAGTTGAGAAGAGAAACGTTTACATACGCTGAGAAAGATAAACGTTTATATACATTGAGAAGAGAAACGTTTACATACGTTGAGAAAGAGAAACGTTTATATATGTTAAGAAAGAAAGAATATATTTACAGATGTTGAGAATAAATCGTTGAGAAAGAGAAACGTTTATATAGGTTGAGAAAGAAAAACTTTTATATACGTTGACAAGAGAAACGTTTACATACGTTGAGAAAGAGAAACGTTTATATATATTAAGAAAGAAAGAATATGTCTACATATGTTAAGAAATAAACGTTTATATACATTGAGAAAGAGAAACGTTTATACAGGCTGTTACAAATTCGCTTCTCACTACAGGGATCTCGGAAACGGTACGAGATACGAAGTAGCTTAAATGAGGGCAAAGTTGCGTAATCGGGGGACCAACATTACGCCTCTAAAAAATCAAGGCTAACATGATTAGTTTTCGAAATATTTGAAAAAAAACGAAATTTTGGAAATCCGTTTTTGTTTCATTTCAGCCTTGTTTGAGGTGATATTGAAAAAAGAAGACCACTTTCTCATGGCCACTTTTTTCCCCCTACCGAATGGCGTAATCAATTTTTGTATGTAACGTTTCGCCTTTACAGGACCGTTATCAACTTCATTTTTTTAAGTACGACCTTAGAAATTTTATTACATTTTTTGCAAGCCTTCATGACCTTAGGGGACCTAACTGAATTGCCTCAGCTCGAACCAGATTCAGACGTTTTGTCTCGAAAAATTCATCTTCAGTGAATTCGTTCCAAATTTATCTAAATATTTTATTTATACTTCTTTGTTTATTGAATTATCGTACACCGTAAGTGTCGTTAGACCCTGTGAAATGCATCTAGTTATTTAAACTAATACCACCACGCATTAAAATAAAACATTATTAGAGTTTTATTCCCGTGTCCATAGTTATTTCTAGGCTTCTCGCGTGTTCAAAATTCTAACAAATTCCGATCTATTTTTTTTTCTTCACTCAGAAGATTATATATTATTTTTTCAAGAACCTTACCGAATATATTTAGTTTACTGAATTTATTTTTAAATATTAGAGTTACATATAAAATTAGTTGTACAGGTAAAACTCAAAAGAAATATCAATATTCCACTGCACAAAACAAAATTATTTGACACGTGGCTTGTAAACATTTATGAATGCTCTGCAGTACGAAACTTTTAGTAATTTATTATATATTATTAAATGTAATAGCTTTCCTACGTGGGAAACAAGGATGTGAAAAAAGTTGCATAATTGGTGGTAGATTTTTATAATAGCAAAATAATTTTTTAAATATAATTGGTTTTTAAGAAAAAAACTTGTTTTTCTCCTAACTTTAAACAGGTGAAATAAATGGCTTATACCACAAACATTTGTCAGTTTCTGAGGTCGCAATCAACACTAATATAATATGGATGATTTTATTAAAAACCAATGTTTTTTATTTAAATCGTACTGAAAAGTTTTAAGTAGTTATATTTTGAAATCGAAATTCCATTGAAACTTTAAAATTACAAAAATAATTTTATATTTTGTTGATAGATTATTTATCAATCTAAGTTGTTTTTCTGTTGTTTTATTTGCATCTTATACTTATTGAAAAAATGATATTTCTGTTCTGCCATAGAAAGTTACGGGGATTCAGGCGTTAATTATGTTCAAGTGAAGAGAGCTTTCTTCTTTGCAAATTTGGTGGTATACCTTTTCTGATTTAATTATTGATGTATTTGTACATCTAGAAAAACACCATTGTTTACACTGCTTTAGTTCCATCATGATGACACGACAAAAACACAGATAAATGTGATAAAACTATACTGAAGCAAAGTCAAAAAACCTAACCAATAACAGGTAAACAGGTTTCAGCTCCTGTTAGTGGTTTGTTCCGCAAAGTGACGTCACACACGCCAGTCCAAATGCAGATACCATTTCCTAGCCTCGTTAGTTTTTTTAATTTTTACTTTATTTGAGGCATTTTAATGGCTAGTACGTATTCCTATGACTTTAGAACTGTCATTTTTGTTCTAATTAAAAAATAGCGAACAAACTTACTAAGGAATGGATAGGTTCTATTCCAAGACCGGGGTAATTTAGTTATGTAACAATTTGCCTTTCAACTTAGAGTTAGAATTCTGACTGCTAGATATTCTGTGACAAGTCCTCGTGGTTGTGTACTTTAGAGGTGTTTTAATATCTCATGAGCCGCGAAATGCGCGAAAGGCGTGGCGTATCCGCATAATTCTTCTAATAAGCACGTTGTGAAAACATTGACTCAGAATTAGACCACATGCCTCATTACAACCAGAAATGAACTAAGGCGCTCGGGCATCAATAAAGTCAACTGGCGAACGTTCGTTATATATGTTTTTATTGTTTAAATTAAAATAATAAAGAATAGGGCATTTTATTATCATATTTGTATAGAGACTTTTGAGATAGACTGTGAATAATAGATGTAATGTTTTTAGGACGTAAAATAATTTAGGCGACGTTCGGAATTATGTTTCTGCGCATATGAAGGTCAAAGCTCATAAGATTTTAAAACACCTTTAAATCCTTTTAACGTCGTTTCGTTCTCTCCTTGCTTGGAAATCTAATTATTCCGTGCAGTTGGGCCGCGCCCGGGCGTAGACGAGGGTCGCTCCGCGTAGGTCACGGCGGCGGCGGCGGCGGAGGCCTGGGATTTCCAGTGAGGGATGGAACGCGTGGGAGGTCGTCGGCGGCGGCGGGGCTCATTGTTGGGAGTACGACGCGTGTTTGGCCTCGATTTCTGCCACGCAAGGCCCGGGGGCAGTTCCGCCGGAGACTTACGCGCTCTGCTCTCGCTCCATTCCGCAACGAGAGCTCCGCCGAGTAGAATGAATTAGTCCCGATCACGATCGCGGGCCCGCATCCAGAGTCGGGCAGGAAATATTAAAAAATAACTTTTTAGAAAGGCTTCCGTTTAAATAGAAAAACTTTTCTCTAAAAATATTTAAGTAAGAAGCACATTTAAAAACCCAGTCAATTCGTTCAAACAAACAAATATTTTTGAAAAAATATAAATTTGAAAAACATGAAATAAAATAAAGGAGAAATGTTATAAATGATAAAATATTATTTTCTCCAGTAAATTTGATGTTTGGAGACAGTTAAAATGATTTTACCACCTCCAAACGTTGTCATTTGTTTTAAAGAAAAACTCAACAATGTGGTTTCGTTGAGAACCACGTTCTTATGCAAATTTTCAGGGCGCATGATTCTTTTTATACATAATTTTTTGATATACAGATGTTAAGATTCCATTCTGTTAGATTTAAAGATAGAGAATAGTTAAAATATGATTTATTCCTAACAACATTTTAGAAAATTGGTGTGAGGAAAAAATAAGCTTTATTTAAATCCCACTAAGTGTAAGATTTTATCGTTCTTGAACGGTGCGAAACTGTTAAAGACTTAGAGGTTTATTTTGACACTGTGCTTACTTTTAATAGTCGCATCAACACGATTGTCAATAGCATTTCGTACTCTTGGATTTATTATTAGAAATTGCAGACATTTTCAAGATATATTAGCTCCTAAATGTTTATATTTTAGTCTAGTCCGAAAGAAGTTAGAGTATGCAAGCAACACATGGAATCTTATTTATATTCAACTGTTCTCTAATTATTCAAAGAGTTCAAAAGTTCTTAAATAAACGGAATATATCCCCCGAGAGGATGCAATTATCCAGAATTGTTGCTCACATTTAATTTCGTTTCCTTGGAGAAACGTAGGAATCTAGCCTCTGTTTTATTCTTGTACTAGGGTTTCTGGTCGAGACTTCTCGAATCGAGAATTCCCGGAAAATCTGGCCTTACTCGAGACGAGAAAAAAGTGTCGAGAAATCGAGAAATTTAAAAATCACGCGCGTCTTAAGTTCTTGACTGGAGTTCGTTTCGTTCATGCGTTCAATTCGTTTCTCGACAAATAACTGAGCGGTTAAAGTGGTTTCTCTACCAGCTCATGATTTANTATAAATGATAAAATATTATTTTCTCCAGTAAATTTGATGTTTGGAGACAGTTAAAATGATTTTACCACCTCCAAACGTTGTCATTTGTTTTAAAGAAAAACTCAACAATGTGGTTTCGTTGAGAACCACGTTCTTATGCAAATTTTCAGGGCGCATGATTCTTTTTATACATAATTTTTTGATATACAGATGTTAAGATTCCATTCCGTTAGATTTAAAGATAGAGAATAGTTAAAATATGATTTATTCACTAACATTTTAGAAAATTGGTGTGAGGAAAAAATAAGCTTTATTTAAATCCCACTAAGTGTAAGATTCTATCGTTCTTGAACGGTGCGAAACTGTTACACTTAGGGGTTTATTTTGACACTGGGCTTACTTTTAATAGTCACATCAACACGATTGTCAATTCAGCATTTCGTACTCTTGGATTTATTATCAGAAATTGCAGAAATTTTCAAGGTATATTAGCTCCTAAATGTTTATATTTTAGTTTAGTCCGAACGAAGTTAGAGTATGCAAGCATCAAATGGAATCCTATTTACATTCACTATTCTCTAATTATCGAAAGAGTTCAAAAGTTCTTAAATAAACGGAATATATCCCCCGAGAGGATGCAATTATCCAGAATTGTTGCCCACATTTAATTTCGTTTCCTTGGACAAACGTAGGAATCTGGCCTCTGTTTTATTCTTGTTCTTGTACAAACTTTTACACAGTAAAATTGACTGCCCTGAGTTGTCCTACGTAAATATTTTAGTTCCTAGAAATTCCTCCAGATATCATGACACTTTTTTTTGCAAGAGAGCTAAAACAAATTTATTATTAAAGGCGCCAATTAATGTGATGTGATAATAGGGTCTCTGATTTGTGTGATATATTCTGTTGCAGTATTTCTCAATTGAAAACTATATGTCTTACGACTTTATAATGTAGTGCTTATTACATGTACATATTATTTCATTTAATTTTATAAAATTCTAAGTCTTACTTAATGTTTATTGTTCACAGGAAAAAATGATTTAGAGAATTGAATTTCGCATCGAAATAGCTTATTTAAAAAAATTTAAACGGAATATTTTATGCAAAAAATCGTTAATAAACAATTTTAAAGCAAACAATAAGATTTTTTGATTTATTTTACTTTTTTGGTAAAATAATTTAGCAAAATCTTGAGAACTTAAGTACAATAAAGTTTATTAATAATGTATATACAGTGTGTCCACGGATGGAGTTGACAAGAGGAGAAACTCTTTTGTTTTTGACTTTATCGAAAAATGTCACTAGAAAAAGTTCTGCCCCTCGAAAAAATGAGACTGTCACACAAACATATTAGATTAGATATACAGGATGCTCATAAATTAAAAAAACACGAAAATACTCAAGAGAGAAGTACCATTATTTATTATTTTACGCAACATTTTTATACAACAAATCTGTTTATAACCTCAAATAATGTCCTAATACAAATTTTAGTACAGTATAAGGGTAAACGCGACGAAAATCGAAAAATTGGCTGTTTGAACGGCCATATATCAGTCAGTTTTCATCCAACAATACTTTACGACTTCTTGTTTTGAAGGAAATTTTATCTACTTTCTTTCTATGAAGCAATGCCTATACCTATCTTTACTCAAAAAGGTAAAACAAAAATCAGAAAATCGAATTGCTTTTTTTAAATTGTTTATTAACGATTTTTTTGCATAAAATTTTCCTTTTAAATTTTTTAAATAAGCTTGATGGAAAATTCAATTCTCTAAATAATTTTTCCTATAAACTATAACGCAATTGTGCTACGTTTTCGAGTTACAATTAAAAAACTGAAAGGGGTGCATTTTCACCCCTATCTGCAATTTCCACACTTTAATTTAATAGCACTCCGCGGTTTTTTCATCTAAAATGACCATTTCAACGATTCATGTAATAAAATATCTTGGACGACATAGTTCCTTAGGTACTATTAGAGATAGATCTACTAAAATAATAAAAATATACAGAAAAAAAAACAAGTTTGGCGTGTATTTAAAGCATCTAACTCATGTATCGCATGGATCAATTGTTTTTGTAAGCATTGTGCATGGAAAATCAACACGAATTCTTCTTTTATATTTCTAATTTCTCTATTAAGGAACTGNAAAAAGTTCTGCCCCTCGAAAAAATGAGACTGTCACACAAACATATTAGATTAGATATACAGGATGCTCATAAATTAAAAAAACACGAAAATACTCAAGAGAGAAGTACCCTTATTTATTATTATTTTACACAACATTTTTATACAACAAATCTGTTTATAACCTCAAATAATGTCCTAATACAAATTTTAGTATAGTAAACGCGACGAAAATCGAAAAATTGGCTAAGTTTGAGCGGCCATATATCAGTCAGTTTTCATCCAACAATACTTTACGACTTCTTGTTTTGAAGGAAATTTTATCTACTTTTTTTCTATGAAGCAATGCCTATACCTATCTTTACTCAAAAAAAAATTAGAAGCAAAAAGGTAAAAAAATATCAGAAAATCGAATTTTTTGCTTTTTTTAAATTGTTTATTAACGATTTTTTTGCATAAAATTTTCCTTTTAAATTTTTTAAATAAGCTCGATGGGAAATTCAATTCTCTAAATAATTTTTCCTATAAACTATAACGAAATTGTGCTACGTTTTCGAGCTACAATTAAAAAACTGAAAGGGGTGCGTTGTCACCCCTATCTCCTTTTTCCACACTTTAATTTAATAGCACTCCGCGGTTTTTTCATCTAAAATGACCATTTGAACGATTCATGTAATAAAATATCTTGGACGACATAGTTCCTTAGGTACTATTAGAGATAGATCTACTAAAATAATAAAAATATACAGAAAAAAAAACAAGTTTGGCGTGTATTTAAAGCATCTAACTCATGTATCGCATGGATCAATTGTTTTTGTAAGCATTGTGCATGGAAAATCAACACGAATTCTTCTTTTATATTTCTAATTTCTCTATTAAGGAACTGTTATTAAGTAAATTGGCATTATTTCTTCACAAAAGTGAAAAATGCTTACTGAAGAAATTTAAAATAAAAAATTTATTTCTAACAAAATGACATACTTTTTTATTGACATTTTGACAACCATTCTCCGTATTTTAATGAGCAGCGTCATCTTCCGAGAGATTTCCCGTCATTTTCGTAACACTCGGTAGTGCTTTGGTGAAGAAACGATCTGGCATTACTTTATAATTAACGAGGCATCCATTTTCTCTCTGAAACTTTTTTATAACTGACCCGCCATGGTCATTTGCCTTTTGTTTTGGATCCATCCGAACGGGGGCAATATTAAAACACACCATTTAATTAAAGTCAAAGAATTTTGGCTACCGTAACACCGCGGTGGCGCCACGATTTGCATAAACATGTCTCTTCCGTGAAAGAAGCAATTACTTGTGAATACCACTCACCGAACCCAACCGCAATTAATTGTTAGACAACCCGCCGATTTATTACCATTTTCTCCGCGGGTAACGCATGCTTCGCACTGTTTAATTACGGAATACTTAATCGAACGGCGTTACGCGAAAGCGAGGAAATAATGAACGTGTATCCGTGTGAGGAATTCTGCCTGCATTTTTTTTTCAATTTCAGCAAAAAAAAAATAAGAAACATCGGCGTTTGTGTGGGCAGTAATTTATACCCGGCCATTGCCAAGAATTTTGCAATTTAAATTGATTGCAATGTTCTCGCATTTTTCACGAAAATTCGTGGAAACCGCGAACCGCGCATAAATTATCACGCATTCCTAATTGGCAATTCGGCTAATTCTGTAAACGGTGACTCAACGATTAGCGCTCGTACGCTTGCCATGACACAAACAGCTCTCGCTGCGAGAATTGACACACAAATCAAGGTTTTGTGTGGAGGAAGGAGCGGCCTGTTATTATTCTGCACATTTTAAAAGAAAATCTTGATGAATAACTTCACGGAAAAAAATCACTAGGTATTTTATTTAAATCCTCTACATCTCAAAACTATCAAGAATGAGAATTGCCAATTTTGAATGGGTTTTATTAAAGATTCTCTATTAAAAAATTTTCAAAAAAATCAAAAATTGTTGGAACAGACCTGAGCTTGAAGATAATAACAGTAAAAGTTCTTTGTCATACATGTACTTTTACACTTTTAACAGCATGCTTTTGTTCTATCACATATGCAGGCGTGTTAATATCGGACGCGGTATCGTCCTAGTAGTGAAAAATTTGCTACAAGAACGGGGTTTACTTGAAATACTGAAAGATACAATAGCGTTCACATCTCCAATTTGTTTGATTTGTTAGCTAAGGTTACTGATTTTTGTAAGTTTAAGAAGTTATAATTACGTTTAACATTTTATTTATTTTTATTGCAAAATTGTATTACCTACACTTTAAAAAAAATCAATGTGAGTGAAAGCAATAAAGGTACGGAATGAATTTTGTTGAGTGAAATGATTACATTTCCACTCAATATTGAACATTTTGATAATTTTACTCATTTGTGATAATATTTGAACTAAAACTGAGTATTTTTACTCAAATATAGGTACCCGTTAAATAAGTTCTCAAGATAAACTTGTATATGCTACACTTGTAGCTAAATCGGAGTAAATGTCCTCATTATTTAGTGAGCCCACCCCATTCTATGGTTGTCGTGCGTTGTCTTTGTCTATTCCCATCGTCCCCATTAGGTCATCTCGTGGCGTGGTGTATGGCGTGTAGTGCTGGAAAAGTATCCGTTTATCGGGTTATTTTGGTGATAACTGTGTTTAAATGCAGTGGTTTGAATACAATAATTAAAAAAAAAAGATTACTAGTTTATGACTTTAATACAATGATATTTAAATCAAAATTTAAAGAGAATATAAACCAAGTCTGAGTAAAAGAATATCTACTCAACAATAGTTAAATTTAGAGAAAAATAATTCATTTTACATACACAGAATAGAGTCAAAAGACACTCACTTGATAGTTAACAGAAACTCGAATGTGAGTAAAATTCACTCGGTTCTATTGCAATAGTTTCACTCATAAAATTTTAGTTGTACTCATAGTAATGGAGTGAATATTTCACTCAATCGGATGTGGACATAAATTGATACATTATTGAGTAAAATTGAGTGAAATTTTCTTGATAGTGTAATTTCGCACCTGTGTATTTCTTTCGCAACTTTTATTATTTAAATTTTTATGAGTAATAATCTGTAATTTAGATCTTAAGGACTCCAAGAAAATCCTATAAAAAATATATGTAATTCTTTACAGCAGTATTATACAAATATTTTATAGAAAAAGCTGCAATCCAAGAAATGTTCGTACGATTTTTTTCATAATACACTTATTCATTTAACATAATTACTTATTATTACAAATAAAATATATTAGGCACAAATTGTAGTAGTAGTAGTATTTTCTATGTAAATTATAGTCAATAGTGCTACAATCATAATTATGTTATAACCTTTTCATTTTCATATCCTTACAAGGTAATTATATACATTAGAAAATTTCCAGTACAATTTTTATATTAAAAATATATTTGGACTAACGTATAATTAAAAAAGTATAGTTTGAATCATAAATGAAACTATGATATACAAATCTTGCCAAAACAACTCTGATTAGCGATTTTTTTATTAAAATGATACAAATTTCTCGAAGACTTCTGTATGAAAACTACTTTTTATATTAAAAAAATTAAAACAAATTTTATATTAAAAAAAAAATCGCTGGCAACCACACAGTTTGACCCATAAATGAAACTACGACATACAACTCCTGCTAAAACAAAGCCGTTTAAAGTTTTTTTATTAACAAAAAAAATACGAATTTCTCGAAGGCTTCTATACGAAAACTACTACTTTCTAAATGAAATTCCAGTTCTTATCTCGACGACTAGACCTCTCTTGGAAAGCGAATGGGACAATGTTGTCGGGGTAATGCGTTTTGTTATGGGTGTGCAATCTATTTTATCTTTCAAGGATGGGTAGACTGAGTCGCGTGTTCAGCATATCCGGTTGGGCTTGAATTTTAAGTGCGTGATGTTTAGGCGATATTCTGAATTGGTATATCTACAATGTGTTTTCAAACTCTGAGAAAGTAGAACGCGTTAAATTGTAAAACGGCGCTTGAAATTAATAATAACCAAAATTATTAAAACTTATTGACAACCTCTGGAATCGTCCCCGACTTACATACTACATAAAAAGAGGTAAATAGTTATAGCCGTAGATTAAAAAAATGATAAATTGATAATTGCATTTTAGGTTACCGTTAGTTCCACTTTAGTTTTCGTTCTTTTATTGATTAAGTTTCAAACAAAATTATTAGTGAACAAAATAAGTGTTTGAGTAAATCTATTTATTTTTTTGGATGTTTAATTGTTTTCTTTTTGCGAAACGACACACACTCTGTGATGTGTGTTTGTGTGTATTAATAAGTGAAAATAAACAAACTAAAATTACCCACCGATAAACAATTAATATGGTGGTGACATATGGAGCCGCTGAGAAAAACTGGATTAATTGCACCTCTTTATGTACAGATGAAGCCAGCGGTTTCAAAAATTTTTCTTCGCAGTATTGTGGGAGGTCAGTAGGTTTTAAAAAAAAATCTATTTACAAAATATATTTCTGCCAACGCAACTCGATATACATACTTATTTATTCTTCAAATATTTTCTCGATGTTTGGAAATATTATGTACAGGGTGATTCTTTTATCATGGGAAATGAGTTTTTCTCGTAAACGGCTGCAGCAAATTGAGTTCTGTAAAAAGTATTTTATTTGGGCTGATTGATGCTTGAAATTGCGATGGATATGAAAGTTATAATTAAGCGGCGCTGGGCGTCGCGACGCTTCAAACATTTTTTTGTCAGAAGCATAGCATTTTTATTTCAGAAATTGGAAAATCTATTGAATAGAAACACTTTTTCCAAATACCATTTTTTTTCATCTAAAACCATTCAAAAATTACAGACCAGTTTTTATGTGTTAAATTGGTCGATTGCCATGCAAAGAATGCATTAAATATACTGAAAATAACTTAAACATTGTTGCACAGAGATACTTTTCTACATTTTCCGTTTTTTAAATAATCATATTGTATTTAAAAATGTATTTTACTTACAACGAAAAATTCTTTTAATTTTATCTGTGAAAGAAACAGTTTCAGAATAATTTCCTATACGTGGTTAAAATTATTACTTCTGTGACACTCTGTATGTCAATGGAAGCACAATTTAGGATACAATTTAGAGAACTGGTTTCATAAAATGTAAAATGCGCAAGCGTTTGAAAAAATATTGATTTCTTACAACATAATTTCCTCAAGATATTAAAATTTTAGAAAACAGTAAAATATTCCGAAGAAACATTTTTTCATTACCAGTTTATCAATTTTTACTGAATTATATAGTATTCATAGACAAAAAAACTTAAAAATAATAAGGTTTAATATAAATTCCTGCACAATAATTCTTACAATTTTTTAATTATTCTAATTATTATTTTAGTTACATTTTGTGTTTATTTATATCTAATTTTCAAATGCAGCACTGAAGATTATTAAAAATATTTTGTAAATTAGTACCATTCATAGCTACGGCAGATTTAAGAGAGACTTTTGTTTCTTCTATGAAAATATAGACGTTCCAAAATTTCCCTAGATCTAGGTAAAACGGCGCACAACCGGCAACGCCGGCGCGGGGGCGGCGGGCGCGACCCGACGGGCGGAGGAATCCCCGTCTGGATTCAGGCTAGCCGGAGACCGCAGTGCGTAGGGCGCGGTGCGCATGCGCACGCACATTTCACTTATCGCCGGGGGCGGGCGCTGCCACCCCCGACCCCGTGCGGAATTTATTATCACCGGCGAGGCAGAGCGCCCCGCTTCCTGACCGCCGAGCCAGCGGCGCTGGAGATAAGGCCCTAATTCATGCTTTGTGCCGGTCTGGGGGCGAGGCGGCGGCGGAGGGGGGAGGGGATCGATTAGGGCCCTTGGGGGGGATTACGGAGCGATTTTTTTCCCCCGTTAATGAATAAAGAGTGCGGAGAAAATTCCAAGAGCTCCACCGGACGGTTACAAAGCCAACGAGGGGTGAAAGTGGACTCTTAGGGGTATTTGCGCACCGACTGACAACAAGGCAACGTCGGACCGAACAATTTTACGACGAAAAGTAGAAGGAAAGCGCCATTAATGAAATTTAGAGTCGTTTTGTTAAAGGAAATGCGATTCTCTTAATAAAAAGTAGACTGAAAAGCAGTCTTTGGATGTGAACGGGTGTTAGAATATACAGGGTATCTACAAACTTGGAGACACAATTTTTTAAAGGTAAGTAGGATATCACTCGTAATAAGTAAAATCAATAATCAAAATCGTTGAAACTATAAAAAGGTGCTTTAATAATACAAATTATCGACGTTATTAAAACTTATTGAGAATCTCTGGAATACTTGTGGCCTCAGATAGCGTTCCGTTCTCTTTTTTGTACCGTTTTATTTTGTCCGACGTGCGTCCATAAGTGCGACAAACATACTAAGTTATAATGACCCATCACAATAAACTATAAATTAAGTAAATTGCGCATCTTCATGCACAGGGTTATTCACATAACATTCTACCCTATATATTTCGCCATTCTAGCTTGCAAACAGAGCTAGCCGAGTTATCGATGATGTCAGCGGTTCTAAAACTGTTTTTTAGTCTTATTGTGGTCAGTAGGTACCTATTAAAAAAAAATCGATTTATCTTCTATCCAAATACCCTTTTCAAGTTTGTAAGTACGCTGTAGTCTATTACTGCAATTCGAGACGTGAGAAAGAAAATTTCAGTAGATTTTGTTACATGATTTTTGCTTTTATTGTTGCTTTGTTACCTCAGGTCCAGACAGTTTTCAAATTGGAATATGTTAACGGTTGTTTAAAAATGACCTCCCTATTTTTAGACCCACGGTCCGCCACTGGTTGTAAGATGTTAGTAGCATGACCCATAGATATTTCGGTTTGTTGAAAAGAAAATCAATCACAGTCGACATGATATCATAATTTACAATATCGCGACGACAGCCGTGTTTAGATAGGTAGGTAAACAACTTTTTTCCTACACGTTTTATTGAAAGTTCATCTTTTCATGTGGTCTCTAGTCTTGAAAGGAGTTGTCATCCCCAGATGTGTGACAAATATCATGGGCCTTCACCCTTTTGAATACCCACCCACTCATTTTAAGAAAAATCGACGAGGAGATATGCGAAGCGTTTATTTATTAAAGAAAATTTTCACTCGATTTGTGATGGTGACAAGTTGGTTGATGAAATCTGGATTGAAATGCGGATGTTGCGTCAAAAGATTTGCAATGGTTTCATTAGTGACCATTAATTCTTATGCGTTTTATTTTATTTTTATATTGCAATGGGAATATTGTAAGATGAAGAAATAACAAGGAAAAAATATTTCACATGACTGGTTGTTCATTAGGAAAATTTCCCGGGATGGGTCGTTGGGATTTCTAAATTGACAAAAGGATGGAGGGAATAATGAACAATGAAATTCTTGAAGAACTGCGTTCATTAAAAAATGGGGGAGAATATCAGTCGGGATGTATTTTAAACAACTGGGTTTTCGCAAAACAAAGAAAATACCTAAATATTACCTAAGACAAATATAGAGACTTAGGAAGTGCATTTATTAAAGTAGGAGCAAAATAGAACAATTTAGTGACATCTATTAAAGAAAATCCAAACGACGAAAACAATAAAAATAATAAATAAAAACAAAGATGACCACCGGTCGATGAATTACAAGTGGAAGTGGATCTTATTTGTATAAGGGCGAAACGGGCGGTGACTATTAAACGCCTTCATTATAGCCATCCTTCTCTATCGTACGGATTTCTATGACTTACTTTATCGCTCTCACGTAACGGCCGATGAACCATGGGGACTTTCCGACCCTGTA
>NW_019416454.1:1775271-1920430 GCF_000390285.2 Anoplophora glabripennis
TCCCCACCGTTCTATATATATATATATGTATATATATATATCCCTGAATTTACGACTGATTGTAAATAATTTAATTAGAGCGCATTTTTTAGTGGTAGTTTATGTTATCGAAAAACTACTTTACAGTAATCAGAAATGAGTCGTCTCCTGGCATTTTAAAGCCAGTATTTTGAGCAGCGATTAAGGAGTAATTATTTATAAATAAGCCCTAACTTTTAACCTACGTTAAAACTAATTAGGTAATTTGAGTTTCACAACCCTGATTAGTTAATCAAAATTAGTTTAATGTTGGCAATATCACGAACGCTCATTACTAGTTGATTTTTTGTCTCGGGCAACATTAATCTTATCTGAAAATAGAGACTAAAATGTCGATCCTTGTCTCCAAAATCCCCTCGTTTATTTGTTTTTCGGAAAAGAAGGGAAAAAACAAAGACAATTTTTTGATATCGAAAAAAATAAATAATGAATTTCTTAATTATGTATTATGACTTGATAACTGTCGAATATTAATAGCACAGGTATCCAATACAAAAAAAAAAAATGGGCAGGCCTGGATACTCCAGTAGGCTACCCACGAGTATAGTCTTTCCGAAGTCAGTTGAACATGTATAAAAAAATCGAACAATCATATTTAATGAATTTCATGGGCGTCCTTAAAAAAGTTTTCTGCTAAACGTAAAAAATTATAATAATTTATACATAATATGTAGAAAATTTCTATTATATGTTCATTTGACCAACAACATATTTTAATTATTTATGTCCTCAAACAGTTTTATTATATTGATGGTAAATTCCGTTTTGTTCCGTTTCAGAAGGTCTTCAACATGCCATGTTGAAATAATGCTATTAAACCAAATATCCCTCTTATTTCTCCCTTTCGCAATTGTAATATGAATAATTAATAGAAGGTGCCTATAATAAATTAAGATTACCTAAATCACACCAAATTCCGCATTGCTGCACTGCACTGCCAGGCGACTTACCGACAACTGAAATTTATGAGGCAGTCGACTAGAGCAACAGTGCGTATTGTTGTTTGCCCGCACGCTCATTCTTCAACTGGGCGTACACAATTCTACTACCTGCACGTTTAGTTCGACCAGACCTGTATGTGGGTATGGCTAAATAAATATGGGAACAAATTTTTCTAATATTTCAGTTGCTGCGTCAGCGACCGAACCTGGTACATACTATCATCCTCGTGGTTCTTCAACTGAGATCGGAAAGACTATACATATTTTGACGCGGTAAATCAGAATCCTTTGTTAGTTTTACTTCAGCGTCCACAGGATTTCAGTAAATTGCTCAAAATGGATGAAAATCCCGAAAAATCGTAGAAAAGCTGATTAATATGCACCAGCAAAAGCCTTAATCTTAAGTATTATAATGCGCTGAACATGAGTTTTCCAGGTCGTCAGTAGTCGAGTTATTTGGGAAAAATCGCCGGAAAAACGCAAAAATCGCTATAAAACCACTTATATCGAAAATGATGACCTTTATATGAACCAGTCCAAGCCTTATTCCAATGTATTTTGACGCGCTGGATACGAATATGGCACAAGTTAAGTTTCCTCGCTCCTTCTATCTAAGTATTTTGAAAAAAAAACTTCGGAAATAATGAAGTCCTGGTTTGGTTACTTAAAATTCTATAATCTTGAATGGAAAAATTCAAACTCCAAACCATTTCTTCAGTTTTTCATTTCAGTCCATCGACATATTAACATTCCATCTGTCCTAGAATCTTCAATTTCTTTCAAATGTTCATGAAAGCGTTCATCTTTCTCGTCTCTGTAATCATATGTTTTCAGGACGGTAATTTAGATGGGAATCCAAGATATTAATTTTTATTCTTTGAACACCCTAAACATTGGTAGTTTCTATTGCAACAATATCATAGGCCTGGCTGCTCTCTCAGTATTGGTCTTTGTTGTTATGAAATGTTCATCGTGAAACACTTTTTGGACTTGAGGTCCGTCGAAGATGCCTTCTTTCAAATTTGCACCACCTAAAGCCTCGATAAATTGTTTCATCACACCAAGCTTTATATGGAGCGGAGAAAACAGTATTTTCGAAGGGTTAAGTTTCCTGAGTTAATTGCTTCTATCCCATAGACCTAAGAAACAAGTGTGCTTGATAAATCCTTATTGCTGACTCAAACTGATTGAAATCAATTTCAAACACAGACTTGACACACTTCTCTGCATATTTCATTTTTTACAGAATGCATTTCATGTTTTCATAACTTTCCTTTAATGTTATTGGATGTGCAATGGGAATAGGAACATACGTGTTTACTTCCAGTGTGTAGTGATACCTCAGGCGCTGTTTCGAGGAGTCTTTGAACAATATTCACTACTCGAGTTTGTAAAGGTTAGGTTTCAATGAATTTATCAAACCACGAACATCTGTACGGTACGTCAAAGAACTATGGCCTTCTTTATTGAACAANTTAGGTAATTTGAGTTTCACAACCCTGATTAGTTAATCAAAATTAGTTTAATGTTGGCAATATCACGAATGCTCATTACTGGTTGATTTTTTGTCTTGTAAACCACTTATATCGAAAATAAAAACCTTTATATGAACCAGTCCAATCATTATTCCAATGTATTTTGATGCGCTGGATACGCTAAGTATTTTGAAAAAAAACGTCGGAAATAATGAAGCCCTGGTTTGGTCATTTAAAATTCTATAATCTTGAATGGAAAAATACAAGCTCCAAACCATTTCTTACATTTTTCGAACTACTGTCTTCAGTTTTTCATTTCAGTCCATCGACATATTAACATTCCATCTGTCCTAGAATCTTCAATTTCTTTCAATGTGCATGAAAGCGTTCATCTTTCTCATCTCTATACTCATCTATGTTTCCAGAAAGGCAGTTTAGATGGGAATGCAAAAATTTAATTTTTATTCTTTAAACATCCAAACGTTGGTAGTTTCTTATCATTTCTGTTGCAACAATATCGTAGTTGGTTGCTGGTTCCCTAAAAAGTTTTGAGCGAAAGCCACGCTGTTCCCTCAGTATTGGTCTTTGTTGTTATGAAATGTTCGTCGTGAAACATTTTTTGGACTTGAGCTCCGTCGAAGATGCCTTCTTTCAATTTTGCACCACCTAAAGCCTTGATAAATTGTTTCATCACACCAAGTTTTATATGGAGCAGAGAAAACAGTATTTTCGAAGGGTTAAGTTTCCTGAGTTAATTGCTTCTATCCCCTAGACATAAGAAACAAGTGTGCTTATTGTTGACTCAAACTGATTGAAATCAATTTCAAACACAGACTTGACAAACTTCTCTGCATATTTCATTTTTTACAGAATGCATTTCATGTTTTCATACCTTTCTTTTCATGTTGTTGGATGTGCAATGTGAATGGGAACATGCTTGTTTATTTCTATTGTGTAGTGGTACCTCAGGCTCTGTTTCGAGGAGTCTTTGAACAATATTCACTCCTCGCGTTTGTAAAGGTTAGGTTTCAATGAATTTATCAAACCACGAACATCTGTACGGTACGTCAAAGAACTATGGCCTTCTTTATTGAACAAGCTTCAAAATTCCTTTTCTGGAACCTTGCAAAAAGTTGATTCTGTTCCTGGTACTACCATTACTACCAACCGTTAGTTCCGCAGCCAAAAGTTCAGCCCCATTTGATGGCAGACTTATGTTGATTACTGAAAAGAGAAATTGAAGATAGTAAGTACTTCGAAAAGAGACCAAAACCCATTTTGGAGTTTGAATTTTTCCATTCAAGATTACAGAATTTTAAATGATCAAACTGGGGCTTCAATCAGTTCAGGCTCTTTTCCAAAATACATTTATGAGGAGCCAGGAAGCTTAAAAAGTGTCAGATTTATGTTCAACATGTCAGGTCAGTCCAGTTTTTGTGACTGTAATTAATATCTATCTGAAACACATTTGATGCTCCCAGAAATGAATGATTGCGCAATATCCAGGTAGACGGCCAGGTCAAGCGGTTTAGATTTCTTCACATTTCCAGAGACATATTCGTTTTATCGAACCCTGAAGATTAAGTAACATTTCCTGAAACGCAAGTTGTTAATCTGAAATTCTTACTAATTGTAAGATGACATTAATCCGACCATTTCTGAAAAACAAATGGAAAAGCGTAACCCGTCAATTTTTTTATTTTAATCGATTTCCTAGACGACTTTCCTCTCTCGGCTCGTGTATACCCGGAGTTTTTTTTTTTTGCGACAGCCGACCCCACGCCGCGGATGGTACCCGTACGTTCCTCCGCCTCCGCAGCGGCTGGCTTAATCCGCTCGTCGCGAGTGTTGATTAGGCGTCGGTGGGCGACGTCTGAATGGAGGCGGCGATGCCGGGGGGGAGGGGGGGCACCTTCCCCCCCGTTATCCGGCTGGCTTGTGTGGCGGAGCCTGGCCGAGGTCTGGACGGAGAATCGATCGGCCTTTTGGTGCGCCGTCAGTGGCGTATACACCGGGTGTTGGCGGGATCGTCACCACAGCCACCTTGGTTGGCTTGGTGTAGATTTAAAATTCGGAGAGAAGGGAAAATTATCCTTATTTCAATTATTTTTCGTTGTCCGCTGTGTAGTAAATTTTAACAAAAAAAAAATTAGATATTTCCTGGTTTTTTCAGGAAAATTTTTAAAAATTCCATATTTTTTATCATACCATTTGCAAAATTTTCATTAATATCTCCAAAGTAAATATTTAACAAAATGTGATTACGCAGAAAATTATGTAGTGGCGGCCATAAAATTTGCGTCAAACATTTTTATTTATAATTTTAGAGTAAATTTTTTTTCTAATTTTTTCTTGTCTGAATATCAAATAAGGGCACTTTCGATGTATAGCCTTTCCGAGGTTGGCAGTATGTACCAGGTTCGGTCGCTGATGCAGCAACTCGGTATTGAAATATTTGAAAAACTTGTTCCCATATTTATTTAGCCATACCCATATACAGGTCTGATCGAACTAAACGTGGAGATGGTAAGAAATGTATACGCCCAGTTGAAGAATGTGGGCGCGGGCAAACGGCGTATAACACAGCCGCACTGGGCGACTGGGCAATAAATCTCAGTTGTTGACAAGTGTTTGACAAATTGCCTAGCAGTGCAGTGCGACAATGCGGAATTTGTGTGATTCAGGTCATTTTAATTTATTATAGGCGCCTTCTATTAATCATTCACATTACAATAATTGCGAAAGGGATAAATAAGAGGGATATTTTGTTTACTAATATTATTACATGGCATTTTAGAGACCTTTTGAAACGGAACAAAACGAAATTTACCATCAATATAATAAAATGGTTTGAGGACATAAATAATTAAAATATGTTGTTCGCAAATGAACATAATAGAAATTTTCTACACATTATATACAAATTATTATAATTTTTTACCTTTAGCAAGGAAACTTTTTTATGGGCGCCTATGAAACTAATTAAATTTTATTGCTAGACGTTTTTATACATTTTTAACTGACTTCGCTTTATTGTAACTAGCTAAAATAAAAAATAATAATTTAAGAAAAGTATATGGAATTTTGAACTAAATTCTAAAAACTATTTTAGTTAAAAGTAGGTACTATATAAATTGAGCAAATATTGTTTCTTTCATCAAATAGTTCGAACTTTTTATTATGGAAAACATACCAAAAGGCTCTTGAAGAGCATTGATTTACTAAAAAAAATTGGAAATTTTTCTCCCTTATTTTTTTTACTGAGTTTATATTTCATTAACAAGATTGATAAAGTTGACTATAATTAAAAAAATGTGTAAGGAGCTAAAGTCAAAAATAAAAGCAACGTTAATAAAAAAATAAAAAACTGACATATTTTAAAATATAATAGCTTTATATCGATACAGGAATTCAAATTTAATTAAAATAAATGAAGGATATAATTTGGACAGCATATCCTCATATTTTTTAGTACTATTTTTAATTTTGTCAAATTAAAATTAAATAAATTAAAATAATGCTTCTCTGGAAATAAAAATTGAGCAGTACAGTTCGGTCAAGCAAAAACTATTAGACATTTCCAAGGTAGTCACTACAGGGATCTCAGGAACTATTAGGGATACTGAAAAGATTATATGGACATAGTGTGCAATTTAACACTTAACAATGTTCCGCTGACAAAAAAATTATTTCCTTTTCGTTTCAATTTTATTATAAAAAGAAAAAAATCGATCTTTCTAAATTGAGCTGAACTTCGTCTTGTAGGCGGACTGAAACAATTAATTTTTGAACCATTCTGACGTAATTTTTTGAGTTTTTTTTCACTGGTCCTTTTTAGTAAATATTATAAATAGAAAATAATTTGATATCTTGTACGGATGTCGTTTTGGATTTTATTTAAATTAACGCACTGAATCCGAATCAATTTTGAATCGTTCGAATATATTCTTTCCTCTCCGATAAAATATATGTTAAAATTGGTTAGATATGAGCATTCGTCGTATTCGGAAATTGACTAGGATCAGGTGAAGTCTCAAAAAGAGAAAATAATCAAATTGCACCTGAATTTCCACTGATTCTGCAGGTTTCTGATGTCGCTGATTACGAATCTGGAGTCCGAATTTAGAAATGAAGTAATTTTTGTTTCGAATACAACACAATTTCTAGACGAAAATATTCATATAAACCTTATAATTTAAAGCAATGTATTTGATAAAAAAAAATCCAATTCAAGTTTTCGAATTAGCATCACAATAACACATTCTTCAGTTCTCGGGTCGAAGAGAGCTATTTATTCATCGAACGTTTCTGCTATAAACAATTCTGAGATTGTTGGTGTTACAGAATCCAAAATGGCGGATCCAATGTGACGTGTGAGGAAATTAATTCTATTCGAACGATTGAAAATGAATTTTGAAGAGTAGTAATTTCAAATGCCCTGAGTTATGTAGACATGGTGTAACATAACCTCAAATATAGCGAAAGTTCGCGTTTTCCGCACTTTTAGGTTAGGATAGCTGTAAAACCTGATGTATAATACAACTGTTTCCTGATAATTAAGTCTGCCATGGATGTATCTGACATAACGATGGAAAAAAAATGCATAGCACACTGACCTGTATCAACTAATACTGCAAAAAATTAATTTTTGGTCTTTTCTTCTGGTATGTACTAGGATATACTGTTAATAAGACTTTCGGCGTCGATTTTCCGGTGTACGCATATTTTCCAAATAAAATCACAGCTGTAATCAAATTTCGCTTGTTACTGTAACGCGTTCCTTTTCTCAGTGCAGCGACACGTATTTGTTTTCATGGCCTCTACGATGGTGACGAGCTTTTTCTTGGCCTCGCGTCGCCAGAAGAAAAATACGATCCCTCGGCGATTTATTTGGAACAGAAGGAGTCGAAAAGCCTAACCATTTCTCATCGACACGTTCCGGTATTTTTAGAAACCACTAACGTTCGGGTCAATTCGTTACTTGTTTCACTAATAACAGTACGGGCGTATTTTTTTTATGATATTAGCCAGAATCCGAAAAAATATGCTGCTAGAAACCACACGCCATAAAACAAGTTTGATTTATGTCCTATACCAATCTATATATATAAGTGTGTGTTTACTAAGACATGTTTTTCGAGATATTTTTAAATATTAACACGCTTAAGTGCGGTAAAATGTATAACTATAACATTTTTTTCGTCATATTTTCTAATATCGTTTAATATTCTAGTCTATTTTGCACAAATAACAACAAAGAAACCATACGCATTAAAAAAATCGTGAACAGTTTAAATCAACTGTTATTTTAATAAAAGTGAGGTTATGTTTGTATTATTCTAGAAAACAACGCCATGTTGGCCAATCAAATTTTTTAACGTAAAACTAGCCAAGAATCACGCAAAATGAAATAGAATTCACTTACACAAGGTTCCGTTGATATCAAGAAGAGAACACATCGGGAATGAGCTCTTGAAAGCATCAAGGGGCCTATTTACCTGTAACAACAAAAACACATAATCATTTTAAGTATTTTATTTCGTACTTAAATAGAAATTTTAATAATCTATTAAGATATCTGCAAACTTGAAAGGATTTTTCAATAGCAAGTAGAAATATATGTAAATAAAAAAAATATGTAAACTAGCACTCCGTTGTCAGCACTTTGATCTTACTCAAACAACCTCTCGCAAGTTTCTAAATACTCTGTATATTGAATTTGATTATTTCCTTCCATAGAAAATTACGGCTACTTAGTTAAACAGTATATTAATATAAAGGTGTAACTAAGAAAACAATTTTTTAAAGAAAATATGCCACGAAATAATATTTGTACGAAAAATTCCCGTTGGGACTTGTAGTAATAATTATAATGTTAATTATAAGCCCCATAAAAAAGAACTAAAACGCTTCTACACTACAATAGCCAGTTAACATGACATTATCTGACGTGTTTATCGCTAGACGTACAAGAACTGTGGATTAAGGACCTATTAACACGGTGTAGACAAAAGTGCTAACAACTGGAAACTTTATGTATCTATCAGTCCGTGATGGATCCAAATTAAAATTTGTAATTATTGGGTAATAATAATTTTCCACGAAAATGTAGCGTAAAAACCGTATAAAGTAAAAGTTTTCATCGTGTCCATATTAAAATTTAATAAGATGATGAGAAAGTGCTCGGCAAAATTAAAAAAAATAATAATTTGATTACTAGGGGTACAAACAACTGTTATGAAAAATTTAAAAGGTAAACTTAGAGCAGAAAGTAAGAATTCCTAAAACAGATGTTTTGAAAACAAGTAGTAGATAAAATAAAATAAAAAAAGATTGCTCCGTATTGATGGTACATGCTGTGATTGCCCCTATTTTTAATATAATTTCTACGCCATTGTAAATTTTTCAAAATGAATATATTTTTTTACATTGCGGTTTATTCTACAGCAAAAAGGTCTTACTATTTTTAAATGAAATACTTGGTTTTTGAGAAAAATGGCTTCTTATGGATTCATTACATGTGAAATGGTAAAGTTTATCAAAGTGATACAGAACAATACATTTAATATTGAGAAACAAACAGAAATAGCAATTTAATAATGCAACGTAAAATCAATGACTGAGGAAATGTCAAAATATGTGTAACAATTGTTATTCTAAGAATCGCCTTCAAGGAGCATAAGATTTTTTTTCAAAAAATCTGTGCCACCTACAACAGTTTCTTTAAGTAATAAAATAAAAAAGATAGTGTAAGATGCCCCTTTAAAATATTATTAACACATATCTGATATATTCTGGACCCTTTCTTAATCATAAATTTAAATATATGTTAAAAAATATATTAATTTTGAAAAAATTCCAGTGGCATAGAAATTATATTAAAAAATAGGGATTATCAGAGCCCGTTACGGACGCCTATGATTGATCTATTTTCACAATAATTTATAAAATCGATAGAGCTTCTCATTCGTACACGTCATACTAAATATAAAACAAATGGCTTTCATAGTTTGAGACAAAATAAATAAAAACCAACAAAAACATGTTTTTTCAAGAGCTTACATTTCTAAAAATAAGCCCTTGGAAAAAAAGTGTATACTACAAATTTACATTATTTTGATGAGATCTATCGATGGTTAAGTCCTAATCATAAAAAGTGAATCACCCTGTACATACATACGTTAGGAAACATTAAATTGTTTTTCAGAAAGTATTAAGAAGAAGTCAAAGTAACTTAAAAATTATACAAATAACGTCGTTTTTCCGAAAGTATTAAAATGTATTTTAGAATTAGTCCAAAAGTATTTTATAATAGAGTCTAGTTAAATTAACATTTAGTATCTACCTATACCAACAAATATTAAGTATGGATTTCTTTATTATGTATTCGTAGTAATAATATTGGTTGAAAATACAAGGATGTCAGGATTTTTCCTTAACGTCAAAAAATAGCTCAAAATCACTGAAAATCTCGATTTCATTGTCAAAATAGTTAAGATTTTGAAATTAAAATAGACGTATAAATAAGGTCGAAATAAAAACTTTTCATCCCTGCACTTTTTTTTTTCTGAAATGCCTCCTTATGGAGTTACAACCGTTTTGAGCATTATTAACGGGGGAAACCTCATTAGAAGATTTAAAAATTGGATAGTCACTTATTATTAAGCAAGAAAAGAACATATGCAAGCTCAAAAGTGATGCCTATGAGGAAAGACTGTTATATGGTGTTGGAATCGCTGATTGATCAGTTAAGCACTATATTATTGATGACTTTTTCAAATTTCTAGTTTTCGGAAAATTTTAAACACGTTTTTTTCGAAATTATATTTTTTTTATTCACAGAAACTCTAGCTCAAAAAGTTATGAAGCGATCGTTAGGGAAATGGAGAGTGTGTTTCGCGATGAAATTATAAAGAACAATTATAAAGGCTGTTTTCTATTCAAAATAAGTGAAAAAAAAATGGTGAAAATCGATAAATTTTTTTCAAATACGTGTTAAAACAATTTTCACAATTTTTACCCGCAATGAGGTTCATATTCTTAGAAAAGATGTTAGTAATGCAGAAAAACAACAAGATTTTGCTTTCAGATTAAAATTGCGACCTCCACATTTCCCGGGAACAACCAAAATAATAATTGCAAATGTAGTTCATAATATTAATAAAATAACGTCAAAGTTCTCAAAAAAAATTCATACAAAACGGCTGAAAATCAGCCTCCCAATGTCAATCGTCAATAACTTCGAATTTCTCATGCCAAAAAACCCCCGGATACGAAATTTCAGGAAATTAGTTCCAAGTAGTCGAAATATATTAAAAGAAAATGTTATTTATTTTTCAACTTCAAAACCCTGTATCTCGAAATCTAAGCGTTTATGGGCAACATTGTATATGACTTTTCCCCATTAATTTTCGTCGTAGAATCTAGTGGTAAAGTTTGGCCCATTCTTTAACGAACACCCTGTATATAAATATATACAGTAAAAAAGCTAATAATACACTGAATCTTTCTTTATCATCGCAATATTTATTTTAGAAACCGCCACTGACGTTTTCTGAAAATTTAAGCTCTTACGGCCCATGAAAGGACTCTAGTTTTGTCCCTACCACGTTCTTCATAACTTGGGCATAAATTAGAACACCTGTATACGACCACTCGCAAGACCTCCAGAAGCACGGGAGGCATTCACAATCGCCGAAGCAATTACAGAACCATCTTAATGACGGCAATCAAACGCGGTATCAGCGACTACTCACTCGTTTTATTTCCGATTTATAGTTGCCATCGGGAGCGATGCAAATAAAACCGTACAAACAATATCTCAATCAAAATAATGGCCTATTATTTATTTAACCTAGATCGAGAAAAATAAACGGGCCCGCGTAAATAATATAAAACCGCGGTCAGAGCTACGAACGAAAAAGTTGAATGGGCGTTGGCGGACATAAACATTCATTGAGAGTGAAAATTGGAGTAAATATTTTTTTCAGGCAGTGCCTCTTCGATTTCAGCCGAATGATTGATTGACGACGCCTAATGGGCGGCTGCTGAAAAGTGGATGTTTAGAACGGGTTTAAATGTGGGCTGATTTGGATTCGTTTGTTTATTTTTTAGTTGCGTCTCTCGACGGAAAGTCGTTTTTGGAAAATAGTTAAGCAACCAATCTAATCAGCATATACTGACTGGAAAAAAAAACATAAGTGGGCGGAAATAATGGGATTTTCCTTATGCCATTTTTCATTTAGGCATGTCATATTCAGTATTTAAATAAAAATGATTTTGTTTTTTTAAATCGAACGGCAACCGATCGAAATAACTCATTTAGAGAGAAAAAAAAAAGAAAAAATTGTTACCTGGACTTTTATAAGTGCAAATAGTAAAGGTGCTTATAATAAACGTAAAAAATAAATGCGCGAGGTGGAGGGTTGACTTGGGGGTTGAAAAGTGGTGAGGAATAGAATTATTGCGATTATCGACTAAAGTCGACGTCACAACAAAAGCATCCAGTACAAAAGTTGTAGGTCATGCAAAGATCTACAACTTTTGTAGAGGTCACCTTTTACACAACCTCAAAATTTCCGAGAAAATTGCGAAAAATCGTTTTTTTCTTTTGTTTTTCGATTTTTATTTTTCAGTTCCGCAAAAATAATTTAATTCTGACGAAACTTGGTGAAAGTATACTTTTCTGGGTCTTAAATAACCACACATTTTTTTAGATAAAAAAATCAAGAAGTTTCCGAAACATTCATTTTTCCCGGTCCGAAACAAACAAAAATTTTTCTTAGAAAAATCTTTGAATAGAGTTCTGTAAGTGCTAATTTCTTTTTAACATAATACTTTTTGCTAAAATTAAAAAAATTTATAATCGCAATTCATTTCCACTTAGAAAAGTCCAGGTAAGCGGAGTTGTAATACTCATTTGACCTTTTTTCGCACGCCTATGGTTCAATTGTATTCTCTTTGAGATCAAGGCTTTCTATTACATACATTGTTTTAAATTCTGATTTAGTGCTTGGCTTACGAGATACTGCAACTTTTTTTATTGCTGAATTTCCCAATCGCTAACTCAGCTTTACAAAAATGTCCTTGTTGTACCATTCGTATTTATGTTTATGCAGAAAAGTTAAATCGGCATTGCAATAAGGACTTTTATTTTAATTATTATTCATATGTCCTTAGCACAAAATGTACGGTTTTAGTTTGATAATTGTGAAAATGAATTGAAATAGACCAAAACTACACATTTTCCAAGATATTTCATATCTCAAATTAAAAGAGCAAAAAATGGTATGCAAAATGTATTATTCATCATTTTTTTAACATATAATCGGTTTTACTGTTTTCTATTGTGAATCTAATTCCATTTATTTTTATTAATTTTTAGTGTTGATTTCTTCTGTTTGATTTAGAGTTCCAATATTGGAATATTTTAAAATATAGATTTTAAAATATCGGAAATCCAAATTTGCTGTCGCAACTTAGTGTTAACTAAAAAGTTGTCCAAACAAGCTGCAATATCTTCTTAAACAACTATATTAAAATTTTATGAAAAAAAATAAAGAAACGTGCCAATACTTTAGAACCTTCAATCCAAAGGGAAAAGTCAAGGGGTGTCAATTCTTATTACAACCTTTTCTCCTCCAATGGCACTATATTTTTTTAACCAATTACAAGGAAAGCAACGAAATTGATAAAAAAAAAAACGGTTGATTTGGAGATTTATTTGAAGTTATTTGCGTTCCCTGAGGATTACTATTGAACTATATCAAGGAAAATAATATATAGCTAAATAATTTTACTTCAATCCTTTTTGATATTAAATATACTTTATTTTATCCAAAATAAACTCAAATAAATTGGCAATTTGCACATTTTTAATGGTGGCTCGAGTGTACTTTCAAGGCCATTTTTAGCATGTTTTTCCCATCGCTCAGGCGAAAATGCGAGATATACAAACTGGAGATTTTGTCGTCTACTTTCAGATGCCGTTTTCAGAATTTAAATTGGATAATTTTTGATAAATCGTCACTGTGCAAAAAAAGATTTTGTTTATAATGCAATTGTGCAAAAACTATACATCGGACAGAAGCCACTTGCGCACGATTAAACTACATATACTGTCATTTTTCGTTAGACTGTTTTTTCAGCTTCAAAGACGGAGTTATGAATTTTTGAAAAAAAGGTCTATTTTAGAAGTTTTTACGGATTTTCTCTGTAAAAAATGAATTGATCGGGTTGCACAAAAAACCATTTTACAGGTTTTTTTCTTCTCTACAAAAGTCCTATAGAGAGTAAGATGATTCCATCATTATTTTTCGAGATATTATAGAAAAAAACAAAAATATGCCATTTTTTGCAGTTTTTATTGTTAAAAAAATTGTTCACCGCTTTGCTGGGGAAACCACCTGGGTTTTCATGTACTAAGTATTTTTCGAAAGGAAGTACTTGAAATTTGATGTAATATTTAAGTGTGCCAAAATACCTCTATTGGTTGGCGTAATAACTACAGTCTCTTTCTAAATGGATAATCAAAAAAAGAAAAAGAGAGAGAATGTTTATCTAAATATCCCTGCGCAATTTTTTAACAATTAAAGAAAAGCTACAATGAACTGATGAAAATATAAATTAAAAAGTCAGTAAATCATATTGCATAATACTTTATGGAAATAGCGTATAGCTTTTGTAAAGAAAATTGGTACAAACTTTGTGTAAAAATATTGCAAATTACGGTACCTAATTGAATGTATAATAACAGTACAAAATTGATATACTTTCGAATACTGACTATATAGACCTGTAGCCAGGGGGGTCCCAATTGCCTCCTTCATTTAGATGGAGTTACCCAAGTGTTTTTTGTGTATTTTGAGCTGCAGAACACGAATTTTTTGGGTAGAAGTTTGCCCGGATGTCGATAAGTTTTTTATTAACCAAAAACTTGCAAAATACTGAGAACTTAGTTTCTGGCAAAATAACCTTGACCCATTTTAAGATGAAAATGTCTCTTGCAATTTTTTTGATAAACGCATAGTTTTCGAGATAAACGCCGTTAAAAACTCGAAAAATGCGAATTTTGCGATTTTCAATTGGTAATAACTTTTGATTGAATAGGTATTTTGTAATTCTGCTGACGGCGTTTGAAAGATCACGTTAAATACTACAAATTATGAGTAATTGCAGTGTGAAAATTTGTTTTTTCCACTGTTATTTGAAGCTATAAACAAATAGCGATTGAGGGTGCGCCGCCATGTAGGTATGTAAGAGAGCGAAGTTTAAAAAGTAATAATTATAAAAACACCTAAATTATACGATGTTACGCTTTTAATATAAGTAAGTATAAAATTTTTATTATCGTCTATAAATAAAACTAATATAATTTCGCTAATTTTTTTTCATATAAATCGTATAATAATGTTTACTAAGCGAATTAGAATTAACTATGCAAACATTATATCTTTGATATTTCAAATTTTCCGCGCCTTTTTAATGCATTTTGTTTTAAACGATTGTCATTTATTTTTAAAACTTGTTTGTAGCCGCGCTTCAAAATTGCACTGAATATGTAGAATTATTAACGTTCATGTTACAAGATGAATAGCTTAATTAAATCAGATCTTTGCATTATTTGTCACAAAAATTTTAATTTTAATTATTGCAAATTTTCATTAAATTGTTAATGTTTCGTTCAGTTTTCACCGTTTCTTTGGTTTAGAAATGAAGAGTAAGCGTCAAGATCGTGTATTAAACGCCTGTACGAAGGCAACCGCTCTCTTACACACATGGCAGCGCACTAGGGTTTCTGGCCGAGACTTCTCGAAGCGAGAATTCCCGGGAAATCTGGCCTTACTCGAGACGAGAAAAAAGTGTCGAGAAATCGAGAAATTTAAAAGTCACGCGCGAGTTCGTTTCGTTCATGCGTTCAATTCGTTTCTCGACAAATAACTGAGCGGTTAAAGTAGTTTCTCGATTAGCTCATGATTTATTTATTTTAAGTTTTTAAGGCTTTAGTTTACTTTGACGATTCTTATTTTTTTAATGTACCTTGTTATAAGTCTGTGTAGAAATTTTATTATAAGCAGATACCTAATGTTGATGTTGATTCTGAAAATATTTAGTTCCTGTTCCTTTAGTTGATTATTTTATTTTTGTTTTGTTAATTAAAAGATTGTGATTATAAGTGATAAATTAATAGGAAGAACGCTTCTGTATCTTTAAATTAAAGCTTGTTTTTTTTAAGATTTCTTCGGTTAAATTCCTTATTTACTATTTATTTAATTAAAAGACTGCATGATTAATGATTATTAATAATTATTATTGGAAGAAAACTACGATTCAAAAACATTGAAATAAACATAAGTATATTGAAAGTGTTTAATAAAAAAACAAGTTAAAGGTTTTTAAGAAGAAACTCAAAGTTTAATTTAGTTTTGTTAGTAGAAGTAGAAACATAAGTAATTAATAAAAATACTGAATAAATAATAAATGTTAATGATGATTGTTAAGTATAATATGTTTATATTTCGCATGGCAATGCCAAAATTATGACTTTTTTAAGTTTTAGAAATTTCTCGAGAATTCGAGAATTCCCGGGAATTCCTAGTCGAGAATTCTCGAGTCCCGAGAAAAAAAGTAGGCCGAGAAATCAGAAACCCTACGGCGCACCCTTCTGAACGCTCAATCGCCATTTGTTTATAGCTTCAAATAACAGTGGAAAAACAAATTTTCACACTGCAATTACTCATAATTTGTAGTATTTAACGTGAACTTTCAAACGCTGTCAGCAGAATTACAAAATACCTATTCAATCAAAAGTTATTATCAATTGAAAATCGCAAAATTCGCATTTTTCGAGTTTTTAACGACGCCGTTTATCTCGAAAACTATGCGTTTAACAAAAAAATTGCAAGACATTTTCTTCTTAAAATGGGTTAAAGACAAGAAAATACTTTTTATTTTGCCAAAAACCAAGTTCTCAGTATTTTGCAAGTTTTTTGTTAATAAAAAACTTATCGACATCCGGGCAAACTTTCCACCCAAAAACTTGCGTGTGTTGTGCAGCTCAAAATACACAAAAAACACTTGGGTAACACCATCTAAATGAAGGAGGCAATTTGGACCCCCCTGGCTACAGGACTAATAAAAATGCACTGTTATAAAAACATGCGTATAGTTTTTTGAGCCTGGGTCAGATACACGATACACCACTATTACGGCAAATTCAAGGCACTACGTTTCTAATCGCCCTCCATTCGTGACAATCCCCGTCAGCCCGATTACAAAACTTGCGGTGTCAATGATTCCCGGGTAATTCAGCTTCCGCCCCCGCCCCAGGATCGCCTCCGCCGCCGCAGGCTCGTCCGACAGAGGACCATCTCTCGGCATCGGATAAATTATAAATAAGCCTGTGTTTCATAGGTATTCTCACACTGAAAATAACCGGAGTGGTTGTTTGTTTTGCAACCTCTCTCGGGCCGCCAAGCGGCCAGGAACACATGTTACTTGTCTTATTTATATAAATAAGTCTCTTTGTTCGCCAGAACCATTAGGCTGACATCTTTAAAAATCGTCCGTTACTTTGTATAGTCGGAGAGCCGGAGTAGGTTTGTATAGTCTGTCGGCTATCGGGTAAATATTTTATCGGGACCATCCGCGTTCGATGAAAGGACGACGATCGTTTAACAGCCTCTCCAAAATAAAGAAGTAACGATGCTCGCCTCGTACAGGTTGTCCCGAAATTAGCCTCCAATGTACCCCTATAGGATGTTTACAAATCTAAAAACAAGACATGGAAGAGCCAAATTCTATATATATAAATAAAACTAGTACAATTCAAGTAAACATGAATAAAATATGAAGTTAATAAGTTTAGAAATGCAGTGCAATACGTTAAACATTTAGAGAAAATGGATACAGTACTTGTAAAATAATATAAAAAAAATCGTAAAATTCTTTTGTCAAAATCAGTCCACACTTATTGTCAAGGTCATTCTTCCCTCAGATGCCGTAAGGATTCTATGAAATTTGTACACATTGCCGATGAAATTGTAAGAATCTTTAAATCAGCAAAGTAATTTCTACAGTAATAAACGGCATATTCAATAATAATCAAAATCATTGAAATTACAAAACGGTTATTTAAATACACAACCACACAAAAAAAAGTTGTCTCTACTTTTCATGCGACATATGTTATCCGTAGTATTTTTGCCCCCTTATCACGAATCCGTTGTCAGAATTGGCCTATCACATCACCGGAATTTCCTAATCTCAATAAACAGGTCAAAAATAGCAAAAATTCAGGAACAAGTGCTAGGAAAAATATTAATTTTTTTTTTTCTATATTCAAATGTTCATTTATATGGTTAAAACCCCGCCGAACGCGAATCTAATCTTTAGGTCAGATATCACGAATTTTAAAAAATAACAGATTCGCGTCAAATTTGGTATACGGGGGTTTTCGGGGTCGCTGATCACTAGAGTTCGGGGTTTTTGTCGGCCAGTCATAGACGTGCTCATCGTAAACAAATAAATAAACAGGTGGGTATAAATAACAATAAATAAATTTTTGTACTTTATCAGCAAAAGATGGTGTTTGGCGCGTTCGACATTATTAGAATATTAAAACGCGTATACACGAAGCAAACGCGAAGCCAATCAATAACTGACTGACGACTGACGCGACGGTTATGATCATCCGACCGAGTCCCCCGAACTCTACTGATCATGAATTCGAGGTCAGAATTGCGACATTGATTTTGCAATATTTTTGTTTACATTATAACCAGAGTACCCAATCATGTTTTAACCTTCTTTTTTTCGGCTATATCTTGTTCTGTTTTATGTAAAAGATCTATTCACGGGTTTTCTGCCTAATCTCAGATAATAAACTATTGATTACTTTTTTAAAAACGAATTTTGTAAATCTGATCTCGGTTTCGTGATCAGTGACCCCGAAAACCCCCGAATACCAAATTTGGCGCGAATCTGTTATTTTTTGAAAATTTGGTTGGCCATCATGAATCCGCCATCTTGAATTTTGCTAAATTGACCTCGGATCCGTGATCAGCAACCCTGAAAACCACCGTATACCAAAATTTGGCGAGAATCTGTTATTTTTTTTAAATTCGTGATACCTGACCATAATTGACACGTTTTTTTGAAGTTAGAAAAAGAACCATCAATTCTGACCGCGGATTCACGTTCGGCGGGGTCTTAACCATACAATATGTAAATGAACATTTGAATATAAACAAATCCTTTCCTAGTACTTTTTCGTGAATTTTTGCTATTTTTAACCTGTTTTTTTGAGGTTAGGAAATTCCGGTGACATAGCTCTATTCTGACAACGGATTCGTGATCAGGAGGCAAAAATACTACGGTCATCTTTTTTTTTTGTGTAGCTGTGTAATCAAATAAGAGAAATAATTAAAATTATTACAACTTATTGAGAACCCCTGGAATCGTGCCCGACTTATATACCACATAAAAAAGATAAATAGTTGTGATCCCAAATGGTGTGTCGTCCTTTTGTTTCGTTATTCTTTTTGAAGTAAACACAAAAACTGCCAATTTAATTTCACTTTTTTTTGTGAAAGGACAGTGTGCCTGTGGTGTGTATATTAATAAATATTAAATAAACATGCTAAAATTGACCATTATGAATTAATGAACATAGTGGTAACATATGGGGAAACTGATGACAATAGTTGTGCATTTTATAGCGATTTCCATTAGGCATATTTTACGACAAATTTAACTACCTCCTTAATTTTTACCATAGTACATATTAGACACGTTTCGCCGGTTAGTCTTTTAAGACACTGTATAAACATAAGACAGAGGCTACATCCCTTTAAATGTGAGTCCCTTAATATTTTCTTTCCAGATACCTCCAAAGATGTTCGCAGTATAATGCTAATGTTACGGCTAAACAATATTTCTAAATTTTCATAATTTAAAAAGCTATACAAGACAAAGATCAAATTCGTTAAAAATAAAATTTAGAGTATCAAAATTTGCAAAAAAATATATCGACGCCACCTTGTTTGGTTTCACTTTGTATGCCATTTTATTGCAGTGCACATTTTATAGCAAGGTGGCGTTATTTTGACTTGCTTTAGCGATTCCTCATTTTTCGTAACGGCAAAGCAATCGTAAAAATTATTGCTGACATTTTAGATCCCACTAAAGTTGATATAATCTACATCCTTATCGTACCCTTTAAATCTTTAAAGAATAACAGGAAATGGTCTACATACTACACAAAACCGATAAGCAGCCGCCACCCGTGACCTATTTGTTTATAAAACTCACTTTCCTTTGTCAATTTTAGGCCACTGAATGCCTTAAAGCTTTTATATAACCTCCTAGCAACTCGCGCGAAAATTTTACCCACGTTTTCCAGGATTAGCTGCTTGTCTATCGGCTTCTTCTCTGCCTGCCACCATTAGTTTACAGTCGATTCCCTTCACTGAAACGCAGACAAGTCTCCACGTCTCCCGAGAATATATGGTCCGAGAACATCTTTTAATTAAGTGTTTTTTTATTTGGTTCTCGCCGAGTTCGAGTTGTGTTTTTCCGTTGTGCGGGGAAGGAGGTTAGCTTTTATACTTAATAGTGACGTTTTATTTTTCATCGGTCCGTGCGACGTTTCCTTCTTTCGAACTGTCACACTGATTACGGGGCGTCAAGATAATAATGGGACCACTGTAACCGACGATAGCAAGTCAAAAAATGAGAAAAAAATACTCCATACATTTTCTTCCAAATCCATTTGTTAAAACTAGAAACTAAAAAGAAAGAAAAACATATACTTTTCATTTTTTTTGTTAGATACTTCAATAAGAACTAAAAAATATTTCTGAAATTACAAGAGAATGCTAATTTTTGTAATAATTTAATGCTTCTAAATGCACTATCTGCCAAACAAAGAAAAAGAAAAAGTAACACTCAACGCAATTACAAGGAATAATTATTTCTTTGATATTTTAAAGAACTTCTATATACAGGGCTGGAAAATCCACATGGTCCATCTGCCCTTACATAAGAGCGCCGCTCCCCTAGAATCGTAATCGTATTTCATCGTAAAAAAATTTAGATTGTTATGAAAATAATTTAATAGATTAGCCTTATGAAACAAATTAAAAAGGAGATGTTATATTTGTAATGTGGAGTCAATTTAAGTCGATTTGCAAAATTTATATTGATTGGGCCCGACTATACAGGGTGGTAATGAACTTATGTCAAATATTTTTTCCACAAGTCCGTTATGTCAAAAGCATCAACATTGCAAGGAACCACCTTTTGATAACAGTTGGTTTTCATAGATGTTCGATGTACCCACCATTTGCTTGCACACAAGCTTCAGCGCGACGTATCCAATTCGCTCGCACGCCTTGCAACATTGCCACGTTCTCTCGAATCGTATTACAACCATGTCGCAGTTGGTCGATGTCACAAACTTTCGTAGAATACACAACGCTTTTCACATATCCCCACAAAAACACATATAACTCCAGCAAGCCCATTTTGCAAAAAATCTAGATATGAAGGACCGTCTAAGCGTCTAGACAATTCAAAAGGTATTAATGATATCGGCTCACTTGTTCACTAGACACTGTAGCTGAAAAGCACCGCTTCGTATTTCGTGTGGATTTTCGATAGTCCAGTGGCGAGTGTTGTGGACATTACGTACACCATTTCGATTGAAATATGCTTCATCTGTAACAAGTATTTGCGCTGTAAATTGAAGATTTCTTGAAGCAACCATTCGTAAAAACCTCGACGTAATAGAAAATCCTCAGGAGTAAGCGCTTGAACGCGTTGAATATGAAATGGGTACAAATGAGCGCCACAATGTCCGCCACACAACAAATCCATCCACATCCACAAATGTCCGCCACACAACAAGATGGTGCTACGATGCGAATCTTCTTCGACGAGATCTCAAATCATCTCTTCGACATTTAAGATTCTTGAAGGTCGCCCTACAGCAACAAATATTCGCGGTGCGGGGGCACGTCGTTCAGGATATCTTGCACGGTACACTTGACGAGCTCTGTATTTGCATTTTCGTTTGCTTCGCCTTCTATTATGGGCATATCATAATATTCTCGATTACTAAATAAATGCGCCATTTTCAAAAAACGGAAATACGGCTTGTTAAATGTACTCTCGAAAAACAGCACAGCAATCACTACAACAATGTATTATAAACTTTCCAATACGATCCGGTTACATAAGAAACCTACAAACTCGTAAAAAGAATTTTACAGAATTTTTGTAAGTATCTACTCGCCGCGATAAAATACATGTATTTCAGCAGTTCCAAAACAGTTTCATTCAACAGTTTTTTTTTCTAGCTTTTCTTACTTTCTGAGATATAAAATCCAATTGAATTTGGCTCATTCTACACACTGAATCCTCGTAATCTGTTGTGCATTTAATACGGATTTGGTGGCACAACGACAGCCTATCAGTAACACAGAAACCAATTTTTATCATTACTAATAAGCAATTACTGAAGAATCTAATTTTTCTGTGTTTGGCATTAACTAAATTTTGTAAAATTCCTTATAAAACACCACCCTTACACACGAACAGGAATAAATGCAGCAACGATATCTCTCCACCCCGGTTGAAGAGCCACTGAAGTGCATCTAAATCGTAGATGGCCTCGCCGGCGCACTAGAGTGGGCGTAAATTGCTAATTGAATAATTACGGGCCTCCCACACAATAGCCGGACCGACTTGAAAGCTTCCCGACTAGAAATAAATCCGACACGGACCACTTTATCCTGCCACATTGTCCTAATTTATCGTCTGGCGATGTCGGAGAACCTGCCCTTTGACGCAGGACGGAGTAGAATGGCTATATAATTGCCGGCGAAAGGCGGGAAACCAGAAATCACCCCTAAAGCCCTAAAAAGCTCCAAAAACCACTCGCGTAGAAGAGTACACGTCCGAGGACATCGAATCTACCACCAAAATATGGTCAAGATTAGAAATTTTCACAGATGTTTCGAATCCAACCACTGGAGCCCAATGCTGTTGGCAGAGCAATTGCCGAAAAGCGTCCAAAAAATCTCCGATGTTTCGAATTTTCTAGTAAAACAACCCGAAATCCATAGAGCCACGACCGAAGCAACGAATGATGAAAATAAAAATAAGTGCAGAAACCCAATCACATTCAACGACAATACCAGGGATTTTCGAGACACTATAAAAACAAGAAACAATAGCAAAGATCCACCTCGTAAATTGACAAAGCCATCAAGAGGCGTGATCGAACGTTGACTCTGGTTTTCCGCAGTTCATTAACCAGAGCAACGTTTCTGGCCGGTACAAAGTGGGACTCTCCCCGTTTAGTCCAGTATACAACGGTAAAAATAGGGTAGGTATTACCTCCGAATTCTTGACGCACGCACCGATTTTCATGAAAATTGGTGAGTAAGCTCATTTCACCCTCCTTTACAAAAGTTACATATCCATGATGTGTTCTTATTGTTTTTATGAGGTGAAAACAACCCCTTCTTGCAAAAAAACGTAAAAACCATAGATTTAAGTGTTATGTCAATAGAATAAGCATTCTTTTATGTTTTGAATAATAATTTTTGATTTGTAGCAACATCTCGATCCTTAAAATCCACCATTTATGAGGAGAAAACAAAAATTAGTTTTCGCGGTTCTGAAATGTTTTGACGGAGCAATAATGAAGAATTGAATATTTTTTACTGTTTATGAAATAATACATGATTTATAGCAACGTTTCAACCCTTAAAAACCACCCTTATTACAGAAAATAAAGCAAACATTTTTTTCACATCTTCATGGCATTTATAATGAATGAAAGACTCATCACTATGTTTATAATATTACTGATGAGTCATTGCAACGTTTCAACTCTTAATGAGGAATTGAAGAATATTTACCTGCTTCAAAACACTCAACTACCATTGCCATTACTAAATTCAACGAGATTACTTAAAACTCGAAACTTAAATTATCTAAAGGGAAAATAAAAATTATTTGTGTATTGTGTGTTATCAAAAATTTACATATCATTTAAAGAACTATCATCACTGTCGACTTTCTCTGTTTGGTCCGTGATTGGAGGACAATTTTGGCAACTGTTCTCAGAACATGTTCCGCATGTTGCATTACNATCGAACCACTGGAGCCCAATGCTGTTGGCAGAGCAATTGCCGAAAAGCGTAATGGATCGTCCAAAAAATCACCGATGTTTCGAATTTTCTAGTAAAACAACCCGAAATCCATAGAGCCACGACCAAAGCAACGAATGATGAATATAAAAACAAGAAACAATAGCAAAGATCCACCTCGTAAATTGACAAAGCCATCAAGAGGCGTGATCGAACGCTGACTCTGGTTTTCCGCAGTTTATTAACCAGAGCAACGTTTCTGGCCGGTACAAAGTGGGACTCTCCCCATTTAGTCCAGTATACAACGGTAAAAATAGGGTTTTACCTCCGAATTCTTGACACACGCGCCGATTTTCATGAAAAGCTCATTTCACCCTCCTTTACAAAAGTTACATATCCATGATGTGTTCTTATTGTTTTAATGAGGTGAAAACAACCCCTTCTTAATGGCAATGCCATTACTAAATTCAACGAGATTACTTAAAACTCGAAACTTAAATTATGTAAAGGGAAAATAAAAATTATTTGTGTATTGTGTGTTATCAAAAATTTACATATCATTTAAAGAACTATCATCACTGTCGACTTTCTCTGTTTGGTCCGTGATTGGAGGACAATTTTGGCAACTGTTCTCAGAACATGTTCCGCATGTTGCATTACAATAGAGTCCAACTTTCCGGCAACTGCAAGTCGCACCGCATCCTTTTTTGCAATTGCAAAATATCATTTTTAAAGGTGCTTCAGGTGCAGGCTGGTTGAACATTTTGATTGGCTGGAAAGAATTTTCATTTTTAATCCATCCCCAATCAATTGGATTAATGCTATCATTACCAATTCGTTTTTTCACGATAACTTGTTTAATTGCTCCAAAAAGCAATTTGCAGGGAATTGTAAGAGCTACAAATCAACCTTTATAGTTGAAGGGTCTTGAACTCTTCGAACCTTTCATTTTGAACTCTTGCATTTTTCATGTATCTTGTTTAGTTTTTGAGTTATTTTGAAAAAAGGTAATTTTTTTAAAAATTAAAATTTATTTTTTAATTATTTCAAACTTTTTTTAAATTTAGGCCTAAATAAAGTCAAGTGTACATGGATTACGCTTAGTTTCTATTTTTATGGTTCAGCCATAGATTTTATTGTTGATTTTTTCTCCGAAAAAATGAGATGACCATTTTATTTTCATCATAACTACGAGTTTTTGAGCTACGAAATTTTTTCAAAAAGCATTTTAAAGATCTTTCCAAACACTAAAAAATGTTATATTCATTTTCTTCGAAAAATTAGTTCTTTTGCCATTATTTTACGGTAAAAAAAGATTTTACTTTCCGAAAAATAATCACATTTAGAGAGTGATAACTCGGTTAATATTACATCTACGGCAATCAACATTGATTGAATTGATTCATTATTTCAAAAGCTTTATCTTTGCTCGATATGGGTTTTTCGATAAAACGCAAGGTTTTTGAGTTATTTATCAAAAATTGTTGAAAAACATGCACTTTTTAGATGAAAAATCAACATTTTCAATCGCAAACAACTCGGAAAATATTAATTTTTGGAAAAAACGTTATAGAACATTTTTTGCTTACAATTCATCCATTTATTGATTTTTGCGATTAAAATGGGTGCCTTCATTGCCACCCCCGAGACACTATGTAACTTTTGTTTCTTGAGCAATTTTCTACTTACTGTTAAAATTTCACGTCAATCGGTGCATGTGTCAAGAATTCGGACCTACCAAACCATATCCTTTTATATCAACGAGCTGAGACTCAGACTTAGATTTAAATATAAAGTTCAAGTCACTCGGAGTTCACTAGTTCCTGTAACCCATACAAAAGTGCTCCTTGCTCAAAAACACATACGGTTAAAGGACACAAAAATATATCAAGCACAAAACAAAAAGTGTCCAGAACAAATCAGTTTAAAAAAAAAACTCAGTGAAAAGTGCATCCGAGAGGATGTCAAGTATGTTGCAGACAAAAACAGAGCGTGCTGGAGGTCAACACTCGGTTCAAGTCTTCGGAACCGAAATTTGAAGAGCCATTGGAGGGGATGGGATCGACAGTATGTTGTATTTTAATAATTAATTAAATCAATGAAGTCAACAGCAGCGTAGACTCGGCTTAAAGAATAGTACGTCTCGTGTGAAAAAATGCTTGGAATTTACTACGGCCGAGCATGTCAGAAAATAGGGCGTAAAAATCCATACTAGATCTACGCATTTGGAAACGGTGCGTGTGGAAATTCTTCCGTGGGAGAAGCCATAAAAAGGTTTAATACACTTTATCTGATTCCGTCTAATTTACAACGACATTACAGCCCGATGCTAGAAAAGTAGTATGCGGTCGTTGTAGAATTTAGATTTAGAAACCCACGTAATTTTTCGGAGGACGAAGCGTTTTGTTATAGACCTCCAATTTAGGAAATAAAAGCTAAAGATTAATTCGAGATTGAATAAAAAAAAGGAACACGGAATCTATTTGCGTGGGCACTTTATTTGGTGCATGATACACAATTACTCAACAGTCAGAAGTAAGAAAACAGCATTGGTATATTATTTGCGATTATTAAAAAAAGAACATATACTGTAATACTACAGAATCGAAGTGTATCTCATATGACATACTAGGAGGTACATTTCTTGCTTGAAACTAGTAGGTAGCTTTAATTTTCTAAAAATATATATTTATTGTTATAGATTATATCTAGTATATCCAGAAATGGGCTCTAAAATTTTGCTACAGAAAGAATACGTCCCGAATTGCCATAATAGTAAAAATTAAACAAAGTATTTTCACTCTTTACAAAATATTTGTGCTGTATTTTTCTCTTTTGCGAGTAATAATATTTATATGATTGATTGAATAACAAAATTAATTGTTTATGGTTAACAGTGGACTGTATCTTTATTTTTGTAGTAAAGTAATGTTGTATTACAGAACAAACGTGCTGTCACTTTGACACTTAAAAGCTAACCAACATTTTTTCAAAAAAACTTGCCTGCCAGAGGCGTACCTAGAACAAGCTACAAAAATATTTGTTTTCCAAAATTAAATACTTATTGCATACAAAAATTGTTGAAGAATATGATAAAGTATATCCAAGAGTTGTACAAATATATTGGAAGAAACAAAATATTTAATATTAAACATGTAATAGTTGTGCCTGAAACAAATTCAAAACACTTGCTTCAACTGAAATGATGAGTTTATTTTAGAATAAAACAAATCGTAACTCTGAATAAAATTAGAACGCCATTAGAAATTATCTACATTGACCGATTTTCCAAAATACCAGTGGCGTTGAAATTCTGAGGTTCCGATACGGGGGTATCTCCACTACTAGTTGACATATACGTAAGTTAACTCAGCGAATATTTACCTCTAATTATAGTAGGATCATATTCGATGCAAAGTAATAAATCACTGCCTGTCAAGGGATCCAGTGCAGTACGGTTTTAAAGGGTTTAAAAATTGAATAATATCTTTATGCATTATGAAAGGATGAAGGAATCAGTTCACGTATGCCACCCCCGTTCCAACAAAAATTCCTTTATTCTCATAAACTATTTACTTTAAATGTAATTTATTATAAATCCAATTTGTTTTTTAAATTCCACATATGTATTACATTTTACCTCTGTACGCGCCACTGTTGTTTACTTGTTTTTTGGAGACGGTCTCTGATTTACGACCAAGCTCGCCAGGTTAGTATTTGACGTATAACCGACCACTTCGTACACTCGATGCACCTGAGCGACTACAGCTACTACCAGAACACAGTGCGTATGCAGCGGTATTTCAGATTTAACATTGAATTTCATTTTAAATTTGAAATGGTTCATCTTACGCGTCCTAAAAATGATAACACGATTTTCCTTTGATAAAAGACGACAATTTTTTGCTCTACTTTGCATTGAATACGGTCCTACTATAGACACACCACATATCCAAGTTTTACCAGTGATTTTTTTAAATCTTTAACGTCCCGTATCTTGAAAAAGAAGCGTTCTACGACCCACGTTCATTTAAAAGTTTTTGCCTAAAATTATGTTTTCTATCACCCCGTTAAAACATGCAATATACAGGGTGATTCACAAATGGTGACCTAAAATGAAACCTCGTATTCTTTGGTGAGTCTCTCCTACAAAGTTTTTATCTAGGACGCTTCGTTAAAAAGATACACGGTGTTAAACTTAAAAAAATATTTTAAATTTTTTTAAATTAAAAAAAAAAAACTAAGTTAAGTGAAATAATTTGAAATTGGGCACATGTATTTATGTAAACATTGTCCAATATCAGAGGGCTTTTCCTAAAATTTACATGCTCCAGTGGCGGACATACGGGGTATCGGTGGTATATTTTTCTAAAATAAAATAGTACGCCACTGCTTTACGGTAACAAACATGATATTTTCGGAGTAATTTTTTTTTAAGTAATTTGATTATCGAGTAATTTAAAAAAAACTAACTATTTTAGCCGAGTATCACTTTTAATTTTACTGAATTGCAATAGCTTGTAAAACAGATATCTTGCCACTGCAGTAGCTTTGCAGCTTATAATTACGCGAGTCCTTCTACGTTCCACCATCTATCAATCCGAGATTACGATCGAAAAACTATCGACTCCAAAGAGAACATTACCGTAAACCACAATGTAGTAGGCTTTGATGGATTGCACCGTACGCCAACGTATAAGGTGCGTTTCATCGGTGCACGCTTTCAGAAGTAGGTTTATTGGAAAATTAAATGACGTACGTGTTACACTACAATGAGCAGGCTGCACAAAAAGACAGCGCACGGTTTATTTACGGCTTTTAATAAATGTACGCGACCCATGCGATAAAAGCGCATGGTGTAATCGGGCAAAGTGGACGCGCCGTACGCTGGGGCGAACTTCCTGGAGCCTCAGCGTAACGGCGCGGCGGGATTGTAAAAAGGACGAATAAAGATTAACTCCGGCTATAAATATGTTACCGCCGACATACAGGGTGTTAATTTGAAGGAATTAGGAAAATATCGAGGTTCTTGAAAAGTTACATTGCTTTCCGAACATCCTGTAGAATTATGGTTAATAATAATTGCACTTCAAATATACACTGCATATTTCTTTTTCAAAATAGTTATACAGGGTGATTCAACCTCATTAATTTTAAAGGAATGTAGGGAAAAATGAATAGAAAACAAATACGTTAATAAAGAAAATTAAAATTAATATTTAAGCCGGAAAAAAGTAATTTTAAATCATTATTTAAACCCCCTTTCGCACCGCTCCTGACCGCTGACCTACAAAGGTTTATCGAAAGTGATTTCGGTCACTAACCTAGCTTTTACTGCGTTTTTAATAGTGAACGACAAAAACAGACCTTTTTACCTAGATATATGAATGAATCTTTTTACATTTTAACAAATATCATTTATTTGTTAATAAAAACAAGTAGTATTTTTAATATTGTTCACGTTTTCACTATGTTTTGTAATTGAATATGAGTTTTTAGTATTACGTCAATTAATTATTCGGTTTGTAGTACGTATATCTAATGACCTATTGCTTTTCAGAGTAATACCTACCTATTTAAAATGATAGTGCAGCTAAAAAACACTCACTCACCCGTCCATATCACTTTGTTAATGTTAGAATCCGTTGCATTTTGAGTTTACCTATTACAAAATTGAAGACGATTTGGTAAATCAGATGTTTCGCTTCAACGTTTGAACGCTTTGTAACCCGCCGGCCGGCGCGTTCCCTGTTAGGAAGTAGGGCGTCGAGTTAACGGGAGTTAAGGGGTAATTTACTAATTTTTTAAAAAAGCCGAGTAATTTTTTGTTTGATTTTGTCTTTATTAGGCCTTCCGGATACGTGGTTAAAATTAATGACATTACGACTGAATCATCCTGTATAAGATTATTTTCCATTGTCGATAGCTTTGTGCAAATAGTGTTAAGGTAGCTTGTCTCTATATCAAGTTGCTTTGTTAAGCCGCTAGATGGTGTTAAAATGGGGCGTTTGCCGCTCTTTTAGATACTAACAGATGACGAAATCATGTGACAAAAAACTTGCTGTGTTTAGTTTTATTTTGGTATGAAATCATTATTTAACTCCCCAGTTAAAAAAAATATAAAATTAAAACAAATTTGTACAACAACTGTGACTTGTTAAGACATGTCAGCGTCATCTATTAATAGGGACTTCTACAAAAACTTCAACTAATGTCCTCATTTTATTTATCAATTGAGGGGTTACTTAAATAACAAGTTTTTTGTAATACCATGTCCTTGGTGTATTACGTCACAAGTTGATAACAATAGCGCACTGTTCGTATTATTTTTTTTTAAATCAAATAAAGAGGTTTTTAGCGAAATTGCTGTGCAGTCCGCATTAACTTTTACTGTAAATTAGTACTGAGTGACACACACACTATATTTTTGTTTGCAAATTCCACATTGGCAAAATCATTTCAGTTTTTCTGTATGTTCCCAGATCATGGGTCTAGAGCAGCTTGCATGTCCCGGGTTAAAGGTTACGGAGGTTACAACAGGACCCAATTCCTTAGAGTTTCATGGTTATCCATCTTTGCACACTCAGGGTTATGGGGTTGCAGGGTCTTTGGGTTACGGGTTATAAAGCTAGGGGTTAAGGTCCAATGACATGAATTCAAATGTTGTTCCACTCACTGACTGTTCAAGTCAATTTAAAATCTCGAAAATCGCTTTCTAGATGATTGTTTTGGTGTTAGGATCAAAACACAAACTGATCCGAGAATTCTCATTTTAGGTTCGGATTCAGCGGGTCCAAATAATGTAGGCACACTCACTTTTTTTTTGTTGCGCTGTATTATTAAAGAGTGGATATAATTTCATCACAAAACACATAATTTGCACAGGGACGGAAATTTATAGAGGAGATTGCGAAAACTAAAACACGCTCCCGACGAAGTAATTGAGTTGTCTCCTCTCGCAGCACGAATTAATTAAAAAGTTAACTCATTAAAAATACCCGAAACGTATTCCCGGGCCGAGGGGAGAACGGCCGCCGCCGCCAGCCCCGGAGACCCGCCCCACGCCTGTCCCGGACAAAAGGACCGTCGAGTCAGCCTCCCCGCGGCGCGTAATTTTAAAATATCTGCCGGTGACGGCGAGCCCGGCGATAAATTTGTACTTCCGCAAAAAAAACACCTATAATTCAAACGATCGCATTGTGACCGAGGAGTCATCGGTTACACAAACAAAAAAAAATGGAACGTTAAATCAACCCCTCTATTGGCGAAAAAAAGCGCGAATTCCTCCTAAGCATTCTACACTCAGAAAAGTGTTCATATAAATTGAATTGATATTTGAACTATCTCATTATTTTTTGAGGTTTTAAATTCAAGAAATCGTATTCACGATTTTTTTTACATATAAGATAAATACAACCCTTAACCCTTTGAAGCACACATTTTTCACGAGAACGCACAGAAATTTCCGCCACTGATCCTTTTGCGGTCGCTGATTACGAATCTGATTTCAAGAATACAATTTTGACAGTTGACAGCTGCCAAAAACGAATCGATACTGTCACAATAATAATACCCACAGGGATTTTGAAGTTGTTGATCTCGAAATTGACATCAGAAATGCTCTTTGGCAGTTGACAGCTGCCACTGGGAGTGGTGATTCCAAATTTGACGTTGAAAATCACTACTGACAGCCGGCCATTCATCATCATTTCATTTTGGGGCGCAGAGTACACTGGACATGATTCAATCTAAAAACTGGTCTAAATTATGTCTTTCCTGAAACTTTACTCATTCTTGGCGTTACTCAAGTCATCTTCAGTGTCCAATTTGCATTCCGTTCGTTCATTTCCCAGAAATCACTTACTCGAAAAAGCAATTTATTCTGTCATTTTGATAGCAACGACACGACAGTTATCAACAGTCCAGAGACATTTTACCAGCAATATTTTCTAAGATCACTTCGTCAATACGACACGTTTTTGGCAGTTGTCAGTTGTCCTTTTGTATTTTAGACCCAGGACTCGTAATCAGCGACCCCAAAAACCCTCGAGTACACATTTCCGGAAGAAAATTCTTCACAAATTCCTCAAAATATTTTTTTCCAAAAATAATTTTTTTCAAAGTTGTTTAAACATTATTAGAATTGATAAAGCCTCCTGAGTGCCTGAGCAATGGAGTAAAGTTCACGCATGGGTAAGTAACTCGAAAAATGCGAAATTAACCGGGTTTCAAGCGTTAAATTGAGAATAGTGCACCAAATTTCATTAACAAATTCGAAATTTTAAATTTTTTGTAGATTTTAGTAATAAAATATTATTATGCGTTACAAAGTAAGATAGAAAAGAAACATAAAAAATATATAACAATATTGTGTTTATTAATTAATATCAAAGATTTGAACTTTTGAGAAACTGGTTTCTCTAAATAGTTAGGCTATAAGCAACTGTTTTCAGTTGGTAACTACACCAAAATATTCTTTATTTACATTACTCACAGTCAAAAACTATGACAATGCTCGCAACTATTTTTGTTTTCTCTGCCTTCAAACCCTACCACTAACAGCTACCGGACAAAGCTCTGTTAAACTAAATTAATATCTTATTCTAATTTTTGGACAATAAAAGTGAACGCGGGGTGCATTTGTCGTCGATTTAGACCCCTTTTCCATAGCTTCTCGTACCAGTTGAGGTCGCCGCAAAGACCAGCTTTCTCAGGACCAGCATGTCACTCATCGTTTCTCTCCCTCCCGGTACATTTCACATCGTTATTGCCTTAATTAATGTTCCTTGGGAGATACAAGGGTTATGTTTATTACCGTGACTAATTTTTTTCTGCGTGGTTTCATGCGGACAAGTAATGAAGTCGGCGTTTTGAATAGTAAACGCCGGTGACAAATTATACGAGTGTCCGGTTCGATCAGAAGGGGGATATTTTCGTTAGTGTTGCGGCGGCGCTTTGTAATGTATGCAAATTGTTGCCGCCTTTTTCGGGATTTCTGAGGAAGACGGGCGGTCTGTTGGAAAATCTTGCGCCGCAAAATGAGACTGGGTACGTTCCAAAGCTCTTTAATACGTTCCATAGTGTTTGAAAATTATAAATAAACAAAAAAAAATATAAATAAATTTTTCTTTTTTTGTTTTGTTATGATATTTATAAATATGTTGAACTATTTTGTAACAGTAATAATAATAACATACCTCGCTCAAATATGGGCACTATTCCTAATATGGGCACTTTTCTATACAGTATGTTGTACTAAGAGCAACACCACCACAGAATTATAGAACAAATGGATCGATTTTCAAAAATTTTACTTTTTCAGCGTGGAAAATTTACCTCAACATTGGTAATATTTATTCATGGTTTACCGTGCATAAAAAATTGGAATATCGCACACTCAATCTCATTGATATTGTCCTCTAATACACTTTAATTCAATATTTCTAAAAGATAGTTATAATTTTTATAAATATAGTTTTACTACTGGAAATTAACTAATTTAAATTTCAATTAATAATTTGGGAATAAAAACTAACTGATGCAATAATACTGTATGATCAACTTTTTTAATTTCTTTTTTGACAGTATGTCTTTCAAATCTCTTCCCAGCCTCTTGGATTAGATATTCTATAATCCTCTGATGGACAGACATATACGCGGTCTAGATTTGCTGCAGCGGGACTCAATAATTGAAAAGCTAGATCAATCTCGTAGAGTATCTCCTATTACTGTGTTATGACATTTTAAAATATTACATTTCCTAAAATAATCATCTTACTAGTCATGTTCATTTAAAATTACGTTGAACTTATTCCAAAAAATTAAGAATTGAGAGAAGTAACAAAAAATTCAAATTGCTACAGGTAGATAAATGTAGGAAAAATATTATTATCCAGCTGGAATCACATGTCTAACAATTCTAGCATACCTCTATTTAATAATTTTCTACTTATGTTAATAAAATTTTATAACATCTAATGACTGTATTAGTTGAAATATTTAACGTATCATAATAATTGCAATATTTAAAACTTTTCCCAGAAATGTACTAGATAACAGTTTTCTCCGTGTATCAGGAATCTGTTTTCAAACATAAAATTTTAAGTCAATTGAATTGTACATACTATTTGTTAATACCAAAATTTCATTTGGACAGATCATATAGGGTGTTTATTTTAATATATGCAATTTTTAAAATGCAATCAATATATGGAAATTTTTGTATGGCTTATTTTGAAAATATTGTTAGTATGTATTTGATTTGATGCTACAGTTGTTCTTATTTTACAAAACAATACTAATTGTGCTATATTTTAATAGTATTTATTTATTTATTTATATGCAAGTATTAAAAACTGACAGTGTTATTTCTTTCAACGCCTACTGTAATGAATGGCGATTGCCGTTAAAAAAATGATACCAATATTTTTCACTTAATCTTACAGCTATTTTCTTTCTGAATCCGACGATAAATAATAATGATTTTCTAGAAAAATATCCAAAGTACACGTAAATATTCATTTAAATTTCATTTAACTTAAATGAAACACAGCCAAAATGTACATTTCTTTTAAGCTTTTACATGAAACTTAATTTATCCACTACATCGAGTATACATATCATTGGCTTTAAAAAAATTCTCCGTTAGGTTCAACAAAAATAAATATATCGTTCAAAAAATAATAATACCTAGTATTTTTAGAGTAATTAATACCATGTTTTTACTTTTTAAAATCAACCAAAAACCATTCACCGAAAATACTTGAAATATTTTGAGGTTAATTAATAAATTATTAAAGTTTGGCGCCCAAAATAAATGTTTTAAACTAGTACTTGCCGCGAAGCTAACTCGTGACGTCATTTGGTGCGATCGATAATCGAGAAAATGAGTGATCGGTGTTGGACAACAGACAGACGACCGAGAAACAGGTTATGAATATAACTAAATTCGCACTAAATGACGTCACAATACATTCTTGATCAAGCTTGAAAATCAAGAAATTAAATTTTCATGCAAGTTCCCCATTGCGGATTCATAGCATGCGACAGTTTCTAGGAGACACCCGGTACCTTCACGCTGCACAGGTATATATGTTTATAGTTGTATGGTTGACGCATCCAGTCTACCTTCGACGTGCGTTTACGCGTGAAATATTTTTACTGACATTTTTACTACGTCCTAGGATCAGTTTACGATTTGTTTTTAAAGCTTTATGGTTATTAATACACATTTAGAATTATGGAAGACCGACATGTGCTCTCAGAATGTTTTTAATTAGCTACACATGTTCGGGGAGCTCGGAGCCGTCTCTTCGCTTCGTTTAAAATACCGTTTCTGTCAGGTCCCGCCTTTTGGAAATAGAGAACGTCGATCGTTTTATGGCCGTCGATTTTTTTGGTGTGAAATCGTTGAGCATACGACAAGGTATCGTCAATAATTTGAGTATCAGTCAGATCGTTAAATAGGTAGAGAAAATCTTTAAAAAATGTGTCGCATTCAGTTGAAAACCTGTTGCTTCTATTACCGACGTTTCGTTTATTTAACACGAACTTCTTCAGAGTAAATAAATCTTATTTATAGCTTCTTAGCAGATTGTGTCCCACTAACAACGCTTGTAACATTTTCGTATATTTCATCAAATTTTGTGATAGAAATTAATTAGTTTCTTAATATACAGTGTGGACCATTTTGGTGATGCAAAAGTGAAAAAATGATAGTAATAGCCACTGTTTACGAAGAAAAGCCCCATTGGTAGCCTATGAATCTCCATGGCGATAATAATATTGACATTTGTTTCAAACTGCTTGTCATTTTGAACAATTGTTAATCATAGAGTTAATTGTTAACAGAGTGACACTTGTTATAAAATTTTCAATAAATGTTCTTAAATTTTTAATGAAGGAAAAATACATTTCATTTAGTGGATTCCTTTCGGGATAATTTCCAATATAACTGTTTAAAGCCACAGTTGCATTTTTTTCTATAATTTTTCATAACGCACTCCAACATATCACATTTTTCTTCATTGGAATAATGCAACGCGTATTTTTTCACTCAACGCCATGACAATAATGATAAGCTTCTACAAAAGTTTGATACTGTTCTATAACAGTTTCGAAAAATTATGCTCTGTTGCCAGATTTATAAAAAAATATTAAAATATCGATTTTTGAGGTTATTTTTGAAATTTTTGCTTACTTAGATCATTGAAAAGCCAAAAATGCTCTATTTGCTGAGCTTAAAATATTCCATACGGCGGGCGCCCGTAAGAAAAATGAAAATTGATGATGGTTTCTCGCAATCAAAACGTCGCAATGAAAATCTAAATATACAGTGAAATTCCTTGAAAAAACTTACTATGAAAAATTCCTCTAAATAAAAAAGTTACAGACGATTTTCGAAAACGCCGCTTTTACTTTTCTAAAAATAACTCATAAACCTAAAGAGCTAGGGCCGGTCTGCCAAGCGCCATTAAGTTAGCAACAGAACTGCCTAAAACTTTCCCCATTTAACTATTTTCCTATCTCTTATAATTTCCAAGATACACGCATCATCAAAATGATCCACACTGTATACATGTCCAAAAACTGAGGTTCTATGTTTACCTTCAAAAACTACTACGCAAAATTAGAAGTGGGACACCCAAAAATTATTTAATATAATCGGTTGATTTTTAATATTTTACTGTAATTTCCAACAGATTCAGTTGTTAGATGCCTCAAATTTTGAGTTGTAGTATGTTTTCATTTATTTATATATTCAATTCGTTCAAACGCAAGGAAACCCTCTATTTTTTATTATATAATAAAAAATACTGAGCAGCATAAACATAGGTATAGTAAAATATAAATTACAGTAAAAAAAAGAAACCAAACAGAACTATGAATTTAAGAAATATTGTTAATTAATAAAAATGGAGCAAAATAACGTATGTGTTTCATATAAATGATGAAACAGTAAAAAAAGAACAAACACTAACTAGTTATGTGGGAAAAAGATGAGGAATTAGATTTAGAAATATTTAGTTATTGTCACCAAATTGTGATGTTTTTTTACAACCAGATGAGAGTGGATACAAACTATACTAATGGAAGGAATAAAAAACAGTGGGCCAAGTATCGAATCTTGAGGTACGCTTGATATTTAATTAAATAATAGAATTTGCGACCAGGGTATTGTTACAAATTCAAAGCAGTAGAAAAATTTGATTTCAACAAGTGTTAAACAGGTTTACTGATGGCAAAATATCCATGCTTGCATAGCAGTATATCGTGATCTAATTTATGGAATGCTTTGAAGAAATCAGGAAAGGTATTTGATCCGAGGATTCGATTGAATATTGTGGGCATATAATAGCCGGTATATTTTCCGGACTCATAGTCATATTTGCTTCCAGTGCCTTTATATAGTTTTCAATATTATCTTGTGTAATCTCAGGGACAGATATCTCAAGAAATCTCAGGGAACCTTATATTGTGTATCAGGCTCAAATTTAGCTGATTCGGTAAAAGAGTATGGAATGTAACTTATATCCTTTGGATTAATAAGGATTAAACCATTGTAAGACAAAGGAGAATATCCGGATGTAACCCTTTCCTGAATGGGCAACTTTCGCGCTAATTAATGACGTCATTTAGTGCGACTGAGAATGTGAGTCTACAGACAGACGAATACACTTTAGCTGTATTGGTTGCCACGTTCAGAAGGTTCCGAACTAAAAGTAACATTGATTTTCAGTGTTTAGATCAAATGATCTTATTTCTTTATTCTAGTAAATGTTTTATTGCTACCATATTGATAGTTAGGAACGTTCAGAACTTAGCACCCAAACACAGCTTTTGTTTCGAAGCGCATTTCTCCATATTAGGTTCTGTATAGTCAGCATCTGAATTGTAGGCTTGACAGCAGACGGCTTAGAAGCATGTTGTATTCTCGGTCGCACTAAATGACGTCACACTGCGTGAAAAATTGTAATGTTTACATAATTATCTATAATTAATTTGTGTCATTAAAGATTTTAATTTTTCCCACTTATCAGTTATAGACTACAAATGTATGCAGTTCAAAAAGAAATGAAATTTTCACAAAATACCACATTTTTGTAGATTCACTTTTAATAGATCTCTCAGATTCGTTAATATAATTTGTATAAGCAACCTGAGTGGTAGATTTAAGCTGAGCCATCATTTTTAAGAAAAAAGTCACTTTGTTGTTTTAATTTTGAATAAAATCTAAAGGTTCTCGACTATTATTCCTCAAAAGAGTTGTGCCTTAAACCATGGTTGGATAAAACTTTCTTGTAGGTATTTTTAAAGTAACATAATTTGTAAAAACGAGATTGATTTTTTTATGTTATTTATAGTTCACTTGTGGAATTTCCTGCGTTTAAATGGGTCCTTATAAAAACAGTTTCACTTTTCTCAGTGTATTTCGGAACCACTCTCGCCTGCCCGCGATAAAACTCTGGGAATTTTTAAGTGAACCCGGCCATAACAGCTCTAGGAGAACGCACTAAAACGTCGTAACACCCGCAGCTGCGGCCATATCACTGATTACCCCGGACGCCTCTCCATCTCTCCCATCATCGAACTCTTCAGCTGCGGAGCACGGCTTTTTGTTTTAGCGCACCCAACGAGGTGATTAAACATCAGCCTTGATGCCGATTTTATGGGCCTTTGTCGCAGTCCGCGGACCAAAGGAAATGGAACAAAGGCGTTTTTTTCCTCCGCCTCGGTGCCCCCGCGAACGTTCTTCTCCGTTCTCGGATGCCTTTTGTTCGACCTGACAGAACTGACGGGGAAGGAATGGCGGGGGACCTTCCTCGCGGCGCGCTGTCCCACGGCTACACTGGAGAACGTGTTCGTTTGGAACATTCGACCGCCGATGTGAAAATATTTACCAAATACGAAGGGTTAGGTATAACTTTGGGAAACAATGGGTCGAAAATTTATAGCAAGTGTTATACATACGTAGATTATTAAAAAAATAAACAGACAAAATAATGGAATATTATAGAATGGATCCGTATATCAAGTGGTTTTGTAATGGTCAAAGCAAAATTTTCATTCAGTTGTCTAACGTCTTCCTCTGGCATATAGATGGCAGTGCCAACAACGACCAATTATATTGGCCAGTCGCTTAAATGTAAATTAACACTACAGGGTGATTCACAAGTTATCCAAAGAAATTTAGGAATAGATGCGGTATGAGAAATGGAATCAATATCGAAAAAAAATTTTTTGTAAAATCCTTATAGTTTTCGAAAAAAAAAAAATTATTGAAGTTGTAGTACTTTCAAGTATTACATCGCTGTAGTTTCTAGCGTCAGTCACAATACGCGTGGAGAGCCACGTGGCCTCAGCGACTCCGAATACTGAAATCCGATTTTACAATCGTCGTTGCGTTAGTGTTTTGTAGTTTTTTTGTTGTTTTTTTTCAAAATTGGTTTGGTTTTTTGGCACTTGGGGTTTGTTGGTTTTGTTTTTATTTCTTGTTAAGGCAGGCCACCTTTTTTTTTTTGTGGAACCTTTTTTCTTTTGTTGAACCGGGCCTTTTTTTTTGTTTGTTGGCTTTTGAGTAAGACGGACCCAAATGTGTTTACATGTCGGTGTACAAAATTTTGAACAGGTGTTGTATAATTTTTCCGATATCAATTGAAGAATCAGCAGATTGATAGTATGTACCAGGTTCGGTCGCTGACGCAGCAATTCGGGATTGAAATATTTGACAAACTTGTTCCAATATTTATTTAGCCATATTCATATGCAGGTTGGTCGAACTAAACGTGGAGGCGATAGAAATGTATACGCTCAGTTGAAGAATGCGAACGCGGGCAAAGGAAAACGATTACAGTTGCATTGGGCTACTGGGCAATAAATCACAGCAGACGACAAGTGGTTGATAAATTGCCCAGCAGTGCAGTGCAGCAATGCGGAATTTGGTGTGATTCGGGTAATTTTAATTTATTATAGGCACCTTCTACCAATCATTCATATTACAATTGCGAAAGGGAGAAATAATTGGGATATTTTGTTTACTGATATCACAACATGGCATTTTGGAGATGTTTTGAATCGGAACAAAACGAGATTTACCACCAATATAATAAAATTGTTTGAGGACATAAATAATTAAAGTATGTTGTTGGCCAAATGAACATATAGAAATTTTCTACAGATGATATACAATTTATTATAATTTTTTGACTTTAGCAGAAAATTTTTTTAGGGACGCCTATGAAACTCATTAAATTTTATTACCAGACGGCTTTTTGCATGTTCAACTGACTTCGGAAAGACTATAACATGAGGCATGTGAAATTATTTTATTAATTAAAACCACAAATTAATTTTATTAATTAATAATAACAATAGCGGCAAAGGCAGTTGATTTTGCTAATATAAAATAGGTGCTATAAAATTCTATTTATTCCTTTCCTTGGGAAATTCTTTTAAGTTTTTGACCATTTTTTATCGCACTTCGTCGCCCGCCGTGGTGCCGGTCACATTGTGCGAGGTCAGGTTTTACAGTACACCAGTTTCCAGTGGCGTGCAGATGTCTATATTTAAATAATTTTCGAACTTCCGGTTTTTGATTTATTTCTTTACCAAATTGTATTTGAAGAGTCCTCTGTACATCCTAATTTTTTTTTTTTGGATAAATTCTGAATCACCCTGTATACTGAATTGTCAATAGGACATTCAATAGCGATTAAAAGTGACATCCTTTTTATACTTTGTCAAATTTGATCCCAATTCCTTCTTTACTTTCTAATTGATGAAGGGTTCTTCAATAAAAAGGGATTTGTGAACTTGGAACATCGCACTGTCATGAAATTCTTTAAGAAAGGTATAGTATGATCAAAGCTATTCGAGACAGGACAAGTGGAGTCGTAAACCCTTGGAGATGTTTCTGATCTAAAATCCTGATGTTTGCGGAAAAGTAGAAACGACAATTCTCGAAGATCGTCGTGTTTGAATGTGAATATTCCTCGAAAAACAACTGATTCGGAAACAGACTCAGAATCATTTCAAATCTCTGGATATAGATCCCAACTCAGGTACTACAGCTGGAATCCAGAAACAAAATTGCAGTCCATGCACACCACACTTTGGGACCAAGCAAGAATTATTCTAGTTCAATATTGACAAAGAGCAATACAACAAAGCTCTACTTTAACAAAATTACGTACGACTATTGATAAAATTCTTTCCCCCGGTTCCAAATTTGTGGTGTACATTGTACATGTAGTTTTAATGAACGCATGGATAAAAAGTTCGTATCTCTTGACAAATATTCGTTATAATTCGGCCCACAAGAATGTCTTTCTTCTTGAGTCAGTAAAACTACTGAAGTTAAAGGACACGAATAACTTCTCTGTTTGCAAATAATCAGCTTTTAAGATGTAGAATTTACCATTATTCGCCTTTGCGAGTGAAAATAAAATCATCGATTTAACTCTATTCGCAAGTGATATTTTTTTTAACTTCAGCAAATATTGATACATGAACATCACTAGCGAATATTTATCCAGGCGAGTGCGAAATCGATGAACATTCTTGTTACAAGGATACTTTCCATCAGTATCTTTTGAGCTTCAAGTAAATTATGAATACTACTAGCGAACATCTCACAAGGACGTGTCCCTTGTTCCAAAGGAACAGGCATAAACCCAGTACGAGATAACGGTAATCACAAGCGGCAAAAATATTTTTGTTGGCGGATAACAAGTTCCTGAACCACTAGGAACGCGTGTTTGGTGAACACGGTGGCACGGAGCCCATGTAATTTTCCAAGGCGATAAAATCCCGTAATAGACTTTCGCAAGGGACAAGTAGGTACATGCGAGGTTGTCCGGTTTGTGGTTTACGGTCGTTGCGGCAAACGAACTCCATAGTTGAAATACTGGACTCGGTAAAAGGGCACAAATATGGGATAACAACAAAATTTCGTATGCCGGAAAGTATCAAGTTGGTAGCTTGAATGTTTCATATAAACATAAAATGTTAATAAAATTAATAATAACGTATATAAACTGGATATCAACACTAAGGCCCAAATTCATAGATCTTGCTAAAGTTCCACTCACACTTATCTCATACTACACTATTAGTGGTGTCTGATGTGTGTTTATATGTTCCTAATTTATTAATTTTTTGGTTTCATAATATTCTAGCAGTATATTTTACAAATAATTAAGTCCAGGTATTCAATATTCTGTAGGTGAACGCTATATAAATTATAATTATTTTTTAGAAATTAGTTCTGTTACATACGTCATGATTGCTTGTCACTCATTCTACTCTGTATGAAGTACATAGTAGGGAAAATGAACTAAATATGATTATTGTTACTTGGGATATCATGGTTTATATGAGAATCGTTTTTACGTGGATAATTAATTAGACCTTTTGATTTTCATTATTTATTGTTTAAATGTAATTTATTGTGTATATATTTTCAACGTGAGTTATTCAAATTCAAAATAAAAAAATACTGTGACATTAGGTTTCCACTGATGACATATTTTTTGTAATATTTGAGTAGCCAACTATTCCCTTATCTAGTAATTTGTGGTTTAATGCACACTCAAGTTAGTCACTCATTTATACACATTTCTGAATACCAGAATTGAGAATGAGATGAGGGCACCCTAAGTTGAGTGAAGCATAAGTTTGATATGAGTGAAAGGTTAGTATAGATTTAGGGAAGTCTCTGAATTTGGCCCTTAATACACAACTAATAATTAAAGATAGTTTGGAATACAAAAACCGAAATCAATGTGTTCACATATACGTTGAAAATTGCTTGATATTAGCAATGATATTCAAGCTTATAGCATAGTAATGAAAAATAAAAACATTTTAAAGCTGTAATATTAAAAGATCCTCGGTAAGCTATGCGAGTGTTATGGTGTTGAAATAGTCTACCATCAACCAGGACGGCAAGATCTTTTACCTCATTACATTGTGCTGCAGGTTTTGTATTTAAGAATGATATAAAATTAGTCTAGTCAGCAAAGAATAGTTGACAAGAATTAAGAGATCAATGCAGACCATTTACAAAGAAATAAGAAGAAGCGGCTCTAAATTAGAGCCCTGGGGCACGCCTAACATGGATACAAATTCATTTCAATTAAAGCCGTTGTACGAAACATGCACTTACTTCACGTCACCGAATGTATGATTTCATAAAAAATTCATAATCAAGTTTATGTAAATATTTCATCAACTTTACCTTTACTAACAAACTGAGTGAGAAATATACAAGTCTGTTATTATTGTAAATAAAAGTATAGAGCAACATTTCGGAGACCTTTGCAAAATTAGACAAAATGAAATCAATAGACAGCATAATTAAGTACTTTTTGTTTAAGGTCCATAGATTTTCTTCAAGATAAATAATATTGATGTGGGGGAATTATTAATGTTTTTACTGATTCCGAGTTAAATATCATTTTCGACTGTTTCCAAAATTTTCGCAAAGAAGCTTACTTACAGTCGGCGCAAACATTGAAACCGGAGGACGATGCTGTCGACAGAGCAGCCGCTGACGACGCGCTGCAAAGTTAAAACATGTCTTTGAAAAAAGGCCAATTATCCAAATAGTGACTGCAAAAAAGCCATTTTTCCGCCTGTTTTTGAGACTTTGACAGAGAAGACAGGGATAATCCTAAAAATATTCTAAAAATATCCTAATACTCATCATGAAAAATGAAAATGAGCATCACTTTCAGTTTTTCGAAAATAACCCTTATTTAGGGGTTGAAAAGACAAAAAAGTGAACAAGTTAAGAATCATCAACAGTTGTAAAACCCCAAATAGTTCTGTTGTTTGCTATAGAACCTCTGCGGGTCCATCGGCGAAGGTGATCGAACGTCGACCCTGATGCTTTACAATTCTATAACCAGGGACGTATGTCTGGCCAGTACATGTACTACGACACAAAATTAATCTCGAACAACAGTATGCCGCCACCGCTCACATACAATTAATCGATTTCTAAACTAATCCTTTGATTACAATGAGAGAAGTACTATTAAAACTTTTGACAAAAAGAATATGGGAAATAATCTTATCGAGTCTACGCGCGACTGCACGTGTTATTAGAGTTCAAAATCGCCCACCATAATTCATTTTAATGATAACAATTTAACGCCAGCCAAGTTCCAGACACTTGAGTTATCTGTCAAGGCGACAAAGCGCAAAGCCCAGCCGTTCCACTTACTATAATTACCATGCATTTTTTATTATTCACTGTCGGTAGTTCCCTTTGATAGTGCGTGGTGTGACAAACACTCGCATTAGCCGCATGGAATTGCAAATGTCCCGAGCTATGCTTTTGAGACGGGCCGCAAACGCTGTTTTTGTTATAATGGCGATGGTGTCGGCATCGCCCCGAGACTGCCAATTGGAGAACGCAGTGGCGTGCGGAATGCCGACATCGCAAATCGACCGATTTGTATGGAAACCGAGATAGCAGCTCGGCTGTGCGGAGCCTCGTTAATAATAATTGATTTGTGGCGAGATATTTTCCATTCCTCTGGTGTGGGACACTAAAGGAAGAAAAGCGGTAGTACGTTTATACGATGTGCAACAATTTTATTAAGATTATAGCTAAGCGCTTTTGGCTAACCAAGGTACCATTGAAACTCTTCCTATAAATTATTATAATTTAAAAAATATTTTTGAAAAAATAATAAAGATAATAAACTTACGTTAATCTAATAACCCTTCCACTAAATATACAGAGTAATTCGATCCATCCAACATATTCAAATTCCAGTTCCTTAAAATATACAGGGTGGTCCAGATTTTAATAGACAAACTTCGGGAATGTACTAAACAACAAAAATTAACATCACTTTGCTCTATGAACATAAGCGCAGAAAGCCACCGTTTATGAGATACAGGACGTTGAAATTATCAAAAATAAATATATTTTTTAAATATCTGGAAAACCGCTTCATCAAATTTATCCAAATTTGGTACAATTTTTTTTTTCAAATATTTTTCCTAGTTCTGTATGCACACAGTCCAAATTCAAAAACCAGTGGCGGAGAAACAATGAAGTTGATTTTAAATTTGGACTGTGTGCATACAGAACTAGGACAAATATTTGAAAAAAAGTTTGTACCAAATTTAGATAAATTCGATGAAGCGATTTTCAGATATTTAAAAAAATTGTTTTACTTTTGTTAATTTCAACGCCCTGTATCTCACAAATGGCGACTTTCTGTGCCTATGTTCATAGAGCAAAGTGATGTTAATATGTATCATAACTCGTAAACCATTCACTTTTCGACAAAAATAAAAAAATGTTTTTTCATCCGGAATATTTCAGACCGTTATAAAATGTATTCATATTACCAATTAATTCAGTGGCGTAGAAGTTTTACTCTAAATAAGGAAACAACGTCCTTGTTTCTCCGCCACTGTATTTTGGATTTGGATTGTGTGCATACAGAACTAGGAGAAATATTCGAAAATGTGTACCAAATTTGAATAAATTTGATGAAGCGATTTTCCAGATATTTAAAAAAATTGTTTTATTTTTGATAATTTCAACGCCCTGTATCTCATAAACGGTGGCTTTCTGCCCCTATGTTCATAGAGCAAAGTGATGTTAATTTTTGTTGTTTAGTACTTTCCCGAAGTTTGTCTATTAAAATCTGGACCACCCTGTATACACATACATTTAAAATTTAGTATTAATTATTCAAGACAAATGCAGCATATTATAATCAAACTTGTTTTCTTGAAAGAAAATTGTAGCAGGTCACAGGATGGCGTAGGTGGGAAGTAGCACGATAGATGGAGCCACTTACGCTCTGTGTATACACATTTCCTTATGAGTAACGACACTAAAGCAGCTGGATCGTTCTAACGATATAATGATGAGGACCATCATAAGTCCCAAACCGACCTATGTCTGGTTGGTTAAACTTACGAACGATCCTAGCTGTTGTAATAGATGTTGTGAGTTTGAAACAAAATATTTTTTATTACTGAGAAATATTTACATTCAAATATATTCTTAAAATAAGTATATACAATCATTTCACCAAAACTGTTTCATTTTGTATTAAACAAACGATACATTAATGTACAATACAAAACATGTTTCTATAAAATCTATGTAGATCATAAAATTAAGAATAGAATTCGTTTAACCGTAAGTATCAAATATTTATTTTAAATGCTGCCTATTTGAAAGTAAGAAATTATATATTTCTGGGTAGAAATTTAAAGTATTTATGTAAATAAATAATTTTCTTGAAAGAAGAAAATATTTTCTTGTGTATATATAAACGTGCTATACCTTAAAATCAAATGTTGTACATTTGAAACAAGAATATTTTTTGCGTGCACCATATATTCAATAAATCCCAAATTTTTGTAAAATACCAAATCGAGCTCAAGGTCCCATTGCTCCTAAAGCAACCCACCCAGGCATGTGTTACCTACGATGAAGACCCTTAAGGGTATAAAGCTCCTAATTCCTAATGCTGACGTACACAACAAAAGCTACTAAAGCTTTCCATACAGGTTCTCTAAAGAGGCTCATACTCTTAAAGTTTAGTGCCTTAGCCCAGCACCACAAAAGACAGCGATAAAAAGATACAAGAGTACCATACCCGACAGTGCTCCATAAATTCAAGTGCAAATAGATACAAACGCACAAAGATCAGTCGAAAACAACAGAAAACAAACCAAATCAAACAAACAAAAACTTGTAAACTTAGAGCATATTCCAAAGCGTGATCCATTATCCCAAAGCCAAACCAATCTCGTCATCCTGGATATACCTTTGTAGAGAGTGAACTCTCGACACCGCAGACAAAAATGGAGCCCTCAGGAACCGTCGCTCAACTTAATCTCACAAGGAGGGTGTACGACCCCCTCAACATGTTAACATGGCGCCCAATGTGGGGCTAATGACATAAGAAAGACTGCGGATATTTCAAATCTACAACAGTACATTTCTAATTAAAATAAAATAGTATTAAGACTTAGATTTCCAAAGGTATTTAAATAAAGGCATAAATTTACAATTTAAATTAATATCAGTATTAATACAATTATTAGGATTTCTTTTAAATTCTCTTAAAATTTCTAAATCTAATAAAGTAATTTTGATAAATTATTTTAAGGAAATATGAAAAATTTCAGTTTTTTGTTGGTGAAAATGAATTAAACGAATTCCAAAAACCGATTTTTCACTTTTTTCAAGTCTATTTAAATGCTCTTTAGTTCGAATATCTAAAGTTCTGGTAGTTCTACCTATGCACATGTGCGGTTTGCTTTATTTATCCAATGAATCTTTAGTTTTAGAAAAAAAAACGGATTTAATAGATGAATTCACTATAAAATTCTTGATATATTATTAGAAATAAAATAAAGATTAAAAGTGAAATACATAATTGTTTTGAAAAGGTAATCTGTGAAAATTAGATATTTCTAAACAATATTTTTAAATCCTTACGACATTATGGCGAATTGTGGAAATAAACTACAGTTCGATTAAATTCCAATCCAACTTATCGCTATAATTTCCATGGATGTGAACGAAATATCTTTGTTCCGCTTTCCATTCTTGTCCGTGGACCAACAGCAACGTCCGATTTATTCCAATCCCTTATCTGATTCATGAACGCGAAGAGGGCCTGTGGGCAGCTTGTGAAACATAATCCGAGGTTATGCCGTATCAGATGAACAAATATAATCAATTTTACAATCGCCAATCATCTCGAAAACGGACCAACTTTAAGTTACGGGGACGTAAACACATATATTAGAGACAATAAAACGAAATTTATATGTGGAAAACACGCCCCGTTCGTGTTTGGTTCCGAGGCATTTTTTACGGGACCGTTCTGAAAATATACCTGCCCGAAATAATAATGTTCCATAATGAACGGCCCGAAGGTTATAATTGGGAGATTTCGGCCGGCAGGGGTCAAGGAACGGTCTTCGCCCACGAAAATAACGTGGAAATTCTAATCAATGATTAAACGTGTGGTAGAATTAGGTCTAAAGGGAGGGATGGGAAGCCCGAGAAAGAGAAAATCAGGCAAAATCTGCGAAACTCTAAAATCATTCAGGATATTTGAATAAAGAATACCTATAAAAAAAATATGTACTTATCAGATAAAAATTCGGGAAGAATTATTGTCAGCATTCTATGTTTTTGCCACTCCCTTTAAAAATCCACTTTATTAGACAGCTACTGAGTGGGCGGACGCACTATGGGCCAGGAAACTGAAAAAGTGGCCAAAAAGCGATAAGTTAAACTAGTTATTTTTTAAGTTTCATTGAACTTTTTAAATGATAAATCTTCACAGGTTGGTATTGCCTCTTCGGGGGTTCCTCAAGGCTCAGTCCTGGGCCCCTTCCAGTTTCTCATTTACACGGCTGTCATTTTTAAGTCGGTAGATTACTCTAACATCATACCTTATGCTGACGATACACAGTTGTTTTTTTCATTCAATAGTGACGTTATTATAACTAACAATAATACTAACTCCGATCTTGAATCTTTTGCATTGTTCTGAACGTAATAATTTAAAACTTAATTCTATAGTAAATGTAGTTATTTTCTTCACACCAAGCCAAATAAAAATGCAGAGAGAATTAAAATTGCACATTAATAATCAGTCCTTAAATTCTGTAGATGTAATAAAAAATTTAGGGCTCCTCCTAGATTCTAAGCTTCGGTTTCGAGAACAAGTCTCTATTTTGGAAAATAAATGTTATATTGCTTTGAAGTTGCTTTACCAAAATGTAAGTACATATATTAAATTTTAAATTAAGAAAAAATTGGTTCAATCACTTGTGTTGTCTATATTAAATTATTGTAATATTGTATATTTTCCTTGTCTAGACAGAATTACTCAGTATCGCCTTCAGAAAATTCAAAACAGCTGTTGTAGATTTGTCAATGTGACAACTTTTCAAATCGTGTATGAAACCAGCGATTTTACTTGTCAAATATTTCATTGGTATACAGGGTAGCCCATCGAAAACGTACCGCAAGGCATCACAAGGTAGTAATGAACTTTTCGGCAAAATCCAAAAACAGGTAAAGTTTGCTTCTGAGAGAGACAACTTTTGGCGCAAAAAGCATAGCAAAATCTTCAACCCCCTAAGTAGGGCTGCCATCTCCCAAATTTTTTTAAGTGGGAATGGGGGTCAAGTGGGGGGTCATTAGAAAGGGCTTTTAATTCTCTATACATCGATTCTTACTTTTTGAAAATCGATCCATTATTTTAGAAAATATGCAGCTTTGAAAATACGAACAATATTTTTGACGAGAAATGCGAAAATCGATTTAATTTTACTTCAAAACTTACGGTATTAGCTTGGTAAATTCCTTCAAAAGAATTCGCTGTTTTTTTTTTTGATTTGCGAATTCTTTAGCCTGATTTTGGTGAGCAAAAAATTGTCCGCTTTTTGTTTCGTATTTAGATAGGCCACAAGAAGTTGCTAGATAACTGTCTTGTGACTTGTAGTTGAAGAGTACCAATACTGCCGAGTCTTTTAAATTGATTAATTATGGTGTACTCAATTCCAGAAAGAGTAGAAATTATTGAGCTTTTTTTCAAAAACAATGAATGCGGAAATCGGGTCGCCGAACTGTTCAACCAACGGCATCCTGAGAAACATGCGTCTGGAAAAATTGTTCGCGAATTGGTGGCCAAATTTCGCGAAACTGGCTCCGTTCATAACAAAAAGAGGCAGGTTGAAAATCCGGTACTAAATGAACCTACGGAAATAGCGGTATTGGGGCAAGTGGCAATGGATAGTACGCTGAGTACAATGCAATTGGCTACTGCGACAGGAGTGAGTCGTACAAGTGTCCAACGAATATTAAAAAAATACAAATTCCATCCTTATAAGATTCGGCTAGTGCAAGAGCTAAATGAAGACGATTTTGATCGTCGTTTGCAATTTTGCGAAATAATGACTGAACGAGCGATAAACGATAATTTCCTCTTTAATGTGTGTTTTTCGGACGAGTGTACGTTCTTCTTGAATGGTTTAGTGAATCGCCATAATTGTCGTTACTGGGCTGATACCAATCCAAGGATTTTCCATGAGACACACTCCCAACACCCCCAGAAGTTGAATGTATGGGCAGGTATTTTTGGAAATTCCATTGTAGGTCCTTTTTTCCTTCCTGGAAATTTGACAGGCGATATGTACTTGGATTTACTACAAAATGTCATCGACCCAGCTCTAACAAATATCATAGAGGACGACCCTGCTTACAATGAACACGAACTGATTTTCCAGCAAGACGGAGCTCCTCCACATTACTCGCTCAATGTGCGCAATTACCTAAATGAGACGTTTCCAGGACGCTGGATAGGACGAAGAGGTGCAATTGAGTGGCCCCCTCGGTCACCCGACTTAAATCCTTTAGATTTCTTTCTCTGGGGGCACATTAAAAGCAAAGTTTACAGCACTCCACCTGATACCTTGGAAGATCTGCGAGGACGAATCATTAATGTATGTCGCGAAGTAACACCGCAAGTGCTCCAGAATGTTCGACAACGGTTTGAAGACAACCTGTATCATTGTATGCAAGTTGGCGGACAACATTTTCAGCATTTACTTGACTAATACCGTAAGTTTTGAAGTAAAATTAAATCGATTTTCGCATTTCTCGTCAAAAATATTGTTCGTATTTTCAAAGCTGCATATTTTCTAAAATAATGAATCGATTTTCAAAAAGTAAGAATCGATGTATAGAGAATTAAAAGCCCTTTCTAATGACCCCCCACTTGACCCCCATTCCCATTTGAAAAAATTTAGGGGATAGCACCCCCACTTAGGGGGTTGAAGATTTTGGTATGCTTTTTGAGCCAAAAGTTGTCCCCCTCAGAAACAAATTTGACCTGTTTTTGGATTTTGCCGAAAAGTTCTTTACTACCCTGTAATGCCTTGCGGTACGTTTTCGATGGGCTACCCTGTATATTGTTGTATTTCAACAAATTAAAAGTCTGCTATTGCATCTCATCCATCATTTTACTTCGATAAATCATTGTAATAGGGCGCAAAGTTCAAAAATGAAAACAGGGAAAATGGCGGAACGTTGTACTCGTATAGGTACCTATTAGTGAATTTCGATGCTTTGACCATACTTTGGAAACAAAGCTCCCCTAAACTCCACTACTTATCAAACGGAGCGATGTATCATTGGGTTCCTTAGAGGGTGTACTTCAAGCAAAAACCGGCCAACTTTTGCGAATATTCACATAATTCGAAGAATTTTATAATAAACCGTGACAGCGTGCGTGAAAGGTTAACTCTTTGAGCCGTACATTTTATTTCTCGCTGGAACTTTTTTTAATACGGCATCCAGGTATTTTCGGGGTCGCTGATTACGAATCAGAAGTCAGAATTGTAAAATTCAAAATGGCCGATCCAATATGGCGGACCAGTAATTCAGAAAATGTTTTTAATTTTTATGAAAATCAGTACCCGGGGGTTTTTCGAGTCGCTGATTACGAATCAGAAGTCAAAATTGTAAAATGGCTGATCCAATATGGCGGACCAATACTCCAGAAAAATTTTTAGTTTTCATGAAAATCAGTACTGAATTTATATTATATTATAATATCGTGTTGTATCCTATATAGTATGAACTTGTTTCTGGTAGACATTTTTATAAATTGAATTAAAATGAATTACGTACATAGTTTTTCATTGATTTTCCTAACATGTACCTGACATTACTATTGTTCAGTTTTTCTTTACCAATAAGTTTTTGTAATTATTATCCTAACTAAATTATTTAATTGTTTTTCATGACAATGATTAAAAAAATTTAAGTTAATTGATTTAATGGAGTATATGCTATATTCCAATAAAATATATAACATTTAATTTAAAGTAGCAATAGTTTGGTTTTGAATAATTCGCTTTCTTATTAACATTATTTATTAAATAGTTTATTAATATCAAGTTTATTATTATCAAAAAACCACAAACCTACCGGCCAATACTGACCGATACAAGCAGAACCTTAGTTGTAGGTATATGTAGGGTATATACTTCCGAGTGAGTGCGAGAGAGACGTAGTATACGGAGGCGGCCAACAATAAAAAAAAAAAAACTCTTCAGAATAAAATATGCCGGCGTAACTCTTCGGATTTTTGTTAAGGGATGTTCAAAGATTATTTAGAATTTTGGCAACACTAAAAATTGCAATTTTTAATATACTTAGTTTATTGACGTTGAAAATGGTTACAATCGCGTATTTTCGAACAAAAAATCGTTAATATCTGAAAAACAGTAGATTTTAGAGAAAAGTTGCATAGAAACTTTTTTGTTTTGAATACCCCAAAGAGCCTAGAAAAATTTATTTCGAGCGAAAAAGTAGAAAATTACGAACGTTTAAAAAAAATTGTTTAAAAAATTTTTGACCATTAGTAACGTTTGGCAACATGCGGATATGTTTCAAGTGTCATTTTTTTAGTAAGATTATGACAAAAAATGGAATGATAATCATGTTCCTAGCGGGAGCGACGATACAGCCTGGACTATAGCAAATTTCAGCACTATTAGAGCATATTCAATATTTTCGTACGCCATATTGGATCCGCCATTTTGAATTTCTTAATTTTGAGTACGGATTCGAAATCACATTTCATAGCAATGGAGAATTTTTTCAGGTTCCTGGGCCATAGTGGGACGGAAAGAAGTTCGTACGCCATATTGGATCCGCCATTTTGAATTTCTTAATCTTAAGTACGGATTCGAAATCACATTTCATAGCAATGGAGCATTTTTTCAGGTTCCTGGCCCATAGTGGGACGGAAAGAAGTTGCGTAACAGACAATATCCCACACCGCACCGTCCAAATATTTTCCCCAATTAATCCCCTCAACAGTTCACCGTCCTCGGTCGATCCGTTTCAATAAACCCCGTTCCGGCGCTCGGCGGCGACTTGTCACCCCATCGGGGTCCCGCTTAATGTATCCATTCCCCCCGGTTTTCCGCGTGGAAGCGACGATAGCGGCGCGCCTTCCGTTCGGCCTCCCGTTGCGGCCGAACTTTCTGCGAAAAAAAAAGCCGGCCATAAATCGCCGAAACCGCGCATTAACTCGACCATTAAAACTTTTTGCAATCGGGCCCCGAACGGGGAAGGCCGTCGAGGAAACGCGTTGGGCAAAGCGAAGGTACAAAAGGTACGAAACGTAGCGGTCGGGAAAATAATAATGTGACGGATATTGCGTTACAAACGTGTTTCAACTGAGGGGCGTTATCGCATAACGCAAAAAAAAAAACAACAAAATTGAACATTTTGGATAACCAAGGCGGAATATTACTACTTTAACGTTCAATATTTCATTTTTAGCAAAAGTTAACAATATACACCAGGAAAATTAGCGAAAATAAAAGAGAAACTCGAAAAAAGTCCTATCCGCGAGATTATTGTAAAATTATCTAAAGGAACATTATACAAGACATCTCTCATCTCGTGAGTCAAAAAGTTTTATTAGCTAACTTTTCTATTTAAACAAATAAGTGAGGAAAACAGTTTTTTCACTTTGCAGGGAAAACCATCAATTTTAGCGAAAAGTGACTCNTTTTTAGGTCGGCCGCTTCCTTCTTTTCTTGTTACACTGCCCGTTTCACGAAAAACATTAACACAACGCTGAACTGCACTTTGAAAAATTTTGTACTCAACAACGCCGGGAAATTGATTTTGAAATTCTATGAAACATTCCTCAATAGAATACTTCCATATTCCATCAATCTTGCGTCCATTTCTAAAGTAGGACTCTATGATAAACACTTTTTGTTCTTGAGAAAACACCATTTTAAACGCTTTTTAAAACGAAAATATTCAAATTGATAGCGGCGATATAGCGCTTTGACAGATGACGTTTAAGTCCATTTGCTATATGCTACGCCCTACGTCCAAATTTTCAGAACCAACTTGACCACGTTTTTATTTGAACGCTCATTATATATGCGCTACAAAATTAATTTAAGGTCAAAGAAACTATTAATTTTATATTTTTATCATTAAGAGTGGTTTTTAAGGGTTGAAATTTGATAAAAATAACGTAATTTATAACCAACAATATAAAACAATATTTATTCTATATATTAAGATATGATTTTAGTCTTTATAACACCTATTTTTATATTTATTCAGTTTATTCAGTATAAGGGCTAGTTTTCATCTCCTAAAAATAAAATAAGAAGCGCATATCACGCATATATAATTTTTCACATACAGTGTGAAATAAACTTAATTCCAAATTATCATAAAAATCGGATCTATCCGAAAGTATTCGGAGGTTTTACCCTATTTTTCTCTTCGTTCCTTGGACTACAAATCCATTGTGGTAAAAGGATAAATCTCTTCCGAGTTACGCAAGATGTTTACAGGGTCGGGGAAGATTTATTTAATGGAGAATGCATTAATAAAAAGAGTTTTGAATAATCGAAACCACTGAAATTGCTTAAAACTAATAATCAAAATTGTTAAAACTTGAGGACCTCTGGAATGGTCCCTTACATAAAGATGAACAACTGTGGCCGTAGATAGTACGCCTAAATCGACATCAGTCGTCCAGTCAAAGACGATGTCACAACGGACTCGAAGCTCCTGTACGATGATGACCAAATTTTCAACGATCTTTCCAAATTTTGGTGCTCCTTTCCACGATGGTCGACGTTGACGAAGGCCGAATTCCGAACATATCCATTTTTTACTAATTCATATTTGCAATAATTTTCCAGTCTCATGGAAAAATATTTAAAAAATTCAAATTCAAACCAGGAAGCAAATAATTTAACAAATCTGTAAATTACACCGTTCAATGAAATCCTTAATTAACATCATAACATACTGCCAATATATTTGCAAATTTATATGTAAATGTGTTTGAATGGTATCACCTAGTAGATTCGCAAACAGAAAAATGGCCGTAAATTATTCCGCGCAACATAAAAAGCGTTAATTAGCGACATGTTTATATTTAGAGAAAAAATTACTACCTTATTAGTGTTATTATCTCCGACTTAATTAGTGTCGCCCAACGCACGGCGTTAAAACCACATTTTCCACCCACCTGCAACAAAAAGAAAAGGCAATTAGCCATCGGTTATAACGTCTGTAACAGAATAAATGACAACATAATTATAATTACACGCAATTTTTCAGATAATAAGCGTTATTAATGGACGACATGTCTGGCAGTTCGATCGGATTCGAAACAGGATACACTTGCTGTGTTTTTCCTACAAGTAATCCTCAAGGTGTATCAGGCTTCAGCGTATGCGCCTGTTTATTTAGATGTGTGTATTAATTTCTAGATCAAAACAAAATTACTTTTCAATACATCTGTAGTATTCAGCAAATTTTAAATTCCCTGCCTTTTCAAAATTTTCCATACTTATTAATTTCAATAAAATCTATAAATAGTACGGCCCGTGAAAACATTAACAATTTTTGGGGACAAGGATTCGAATTATTTTTATATATATCGTCTACAATTTTGCAACACTTAGTGTTTTTGGGAAACAATTTTTTCCTGTCAACTAATTTAAGAAAACGACGAGAATGCAATATGTCAATCAGAAAAGAAATGGTTTTTCTAATGGCAAATAAACTAATACAGTAACAATAATTAAAGATTTATTCAAAACTTTACGATTAAATATGGCCTAAAATTTTGTCGACATTTATTAGTTTTAGGATATGAAAGTGTTTTTTGTACGCATGTCTTTATTAAATTTATTTATTTATTTAATCTCTTAGAAATTACAATATCCAGCGGGACAAAGTCCCAATTGCAGGGTAAGGTAAAACAGAAAACCTTAACTAAATTAAAAAAAAGACAAGTAACATATAAAAATGTAAGTACTACATAAAATAGAGCAATTAAAATATAAAATCCAGACAAAAGAACTTAAGTGTAAACAATAACGGACAAAACAAATAATCTAACATAAACAAGATAAGGATAACATCTGCTAGACGAACAATTTTTTTATGTTATTCATAGAATGCAAAATATATCATGTCAATCTTCAAACTTGTGATAATTGGAAATCATTTGATATAGGGGAGATACTATTAGTAAAGTACGAGGTGTGAATTAAGAATAGGCCTCTTGCACCTGCCGGATTTTTTATTATAATTCACATATTTAAATATAGCCTTATTTAAAATTATTAATTATAAAATCTTTTGTGAAAAATTTTACTCGAAAATTGACTAAATCGTACTTGAAATTTGCTATTGCTGCGACGTCATTGGTAAGTAAACTGGCCGCTCCACATTAGAAAGCGAAATCGGTCCTATGACTTCTTAAAAATAATTATTATTTTTGGTTTACATACGATACGATAACTATACTGATGTGCTGTTATATACTAACTGGTTTCTATTCTGTTAAGTAGGTATACCTAAATATGCACCTATGTAGCAAAATAATTAAGTCTGTGTAGGTATAATATTTAATTTTTACGACGGTTAGTTCAAGTGAGCTTTCCGCTTTACTACTTAAATAATATTTTGAATCTAAATTTGTTATTTTAAATAATCATTAGTTTTTAGTTTTTTAAAAATTCTCAAGAATATTTGTAACATGACCGAACAAGGTTATGCTAAAGCCTAATCAGACAATTTACCGAATTTCATGATGATTGCGGAATTTTTTTCGAAAAGCATTTTATTTTCTTCGGCAGAAATAGGTAAGGGGAATAAAAGCAAACAGGTATGAGAATGTGATTTATACGTATCTACATAAATTTATTTTAAAATACATTTTTTTCTGGCGTTTTTACTGATGCATTTTCACACATCGGTACAATGCATCAGTAATAGTATGGTTTAGAGGAATTTGCCATATTTATTATAAGTTTAACTTAAAAAAATTTACAGTATATGTAAGGTATCGTACTGCTTATTGACACCGCTCCACACATTTAATAACCAAAGAAGTCAGCTGCACTGTCGAAACGCGTATACGTCGGGCTTGCCATTTACTTACCGATGACGTCAACCGATTAAAACTTTATTATCTAATAACTTTTTAAAAATAAATTAATATAACAAAACCTTTACACATTGTTTGTAGCATTCGGTGTAGATACGAAAACTATTAAAATATTTTTCTAGTCTAGGAACATGATGAAATCCTTGAAACTAACGAGTCTGCATTTAAAGTACCTATTATTTATAATTTTAAAAAGGAATAGATGTAATTGAAAACATAATTCGCTTACGACAGACTATTCAAATTAAAACAAGAAAATAATAATTCTTGAGGTGTACCCTGATGAGGATAAAATCCATAACTAATAAAATGAATAGTCTTTAAAAATCTCTGATGTACTTTTTTTAATTGAATATTATAAAAATTATATAAATGGGACTCCAAACAATTGATTACAACAATATATTTAGAACCTTTACATTCTGACAGTCCTTAGAATTATGCAAAATAAAACCTAATTTTTTAAAAGCAGGATTGGTTCTAAATTAATGTGCTCGTCAAACGATAATCTAGGATGAATTATAACAACAAGTTCAATAAATCGGTAACTCTATTTAGAAAATAATGGAAAGATTCAAAAACACCAATAGTATAATTTTATTATCTTGTAATCTAGCACAATCAGTAGAAGATTGAACTCCAAAGCACAGCTTAAGGTCGTTCGCATAGAGTAAATAGTTGACATCGAGGCATTCAGTTAAATCGTTAATAAAAATAACAAACATCAGTGGTCCCAGTACTGACCCTTGCGGATTGGTGGAATTTACATGAACTTTGGTAAGAAGTTAAGCGTAAGTCAGAAAAGAATAACACTTTTAAATAACAACGAAAACATATATAAGTTTGTACTCTGTACACTCGCGACCAACAACGCTACTGTACATTTTTGTGGACGCCAATCGAAAGAATCGATCGTCATCGCAACTGATTGTACCAAATTATTGTGCGTTGCCGACGTAACGAAAACAATGTACCCGTTGTGTCCCTCCTGATGCGTAATTGTTTCAGTAGGCCTCGTTAACAATTCGCCTGATGATCAGATAAGCCTCAAGAGCTATTTCCAGCGCTCTGAAAATAAGTATGAGACAAGCTAATTTAAAGGTGACGTCTTTGGAGTAGTCTAGCTGGAGATTTTTTTAGGCGATAAGTCTGTTATCTGATAAAACAAAAAAAAGAATCCCGCAAGGGCTAACAGTATGAAATATGTAACGCGTCTGTTGACGTTTTCAGCTATTTAAATTTTTTAGATCAGCGGTTCCAAAACTTTTTTTACACCTAGCACCTTTTTTATTATCGTGTAATTAAAAATTACCGTAAATTGATAAAAATTGTGGAAATTCACATAGGGTTTTTACATATTTGTAATGATTTTTATACACAAATAATGCAAAGGAATTAATGCACACATACATGGTGTAGAATTACACATTTGAGTGTATACTTTCTTTCTGCGATGTATTCTTACCTTTTACGTTGTACTTTTACATTTTGAAATGTATCATTCCTAATCAACTAAACATTTGTGTGTTTTTATTGTATTTGATGTAAATATATGAATAAAAGTGTGATTTTCTACGAACTGATTTGGTTCAACCAATCAGGTTAATCATGTAATCACCCGATGTGGTAACACCGCGCATGCGTAGAGAACTGTATTATTGTTCAGTAGGCATGTTTAGATTCATTTATGTCGTAACAATATAACACAGTGTTTTAACTTTATAAATATCTTATAAAATACTGAGGTAAGTAAATAATATGACTTTGTGTAAATTAGATAAATCTCTAGATATATTTTCACTTATTGAAGAACGAAAAACATCAAAGACACAGAACAGATTGTAGCTTACTATTTAAGATCTATTTTACTTATCGTTTTACATACACTACATTTTGTTTTGTGCATTTCGAAAAATTCGATTCTCTCCACTGACCGAATTGATGGAATTTGGTATCCACCTAACGGCCTGATAAGTGTGAAATAAATGAGTCCGAATGAATAATTCAAAAGCCGTTAATTCCGCAATTAGCTCGCCATCAAGAAATGCCTGCCTCATAATCAACTAATTTTACGATAGCAATAAATCCGGCCGTTTCGACGCTTAGAAGACCATTTCAGACCGGAAGATGAATATTTAAGATGTAAAATCGACAGATAGGCCGCCGCAGGAATAGGACTGATTCAGCCGTTAACTTGGACGAATTTTAAAAATTGCTGTGAAGGAAACCACGAAATAAATACGCTTTCGCTCCGATTTTCGATCATTTACTGATATTTGATTAACATAAGTAATATAAATTGTTACCAATTATTGTTGTAAATTCAAAATTAAAAAAATCCACTCTGTGCAGTGGTTTCCCACAAATATGTGACTACAAAAAATTTAAACAAAGGTGGACAGGGAATGAAAGATAAGAACATACCGAATAGTGGAACATCTTAAGATATATCGCCATTGAAATTTGAACTTCATCTATTAAAATGAGAGCAAATCATTGAAAGATACAACAAAATTATCAATATGATAATGATAATCAGAAGAATCTTAAAATGCTAAGAGTTTATATCTATTTAGGATGGGAATTACTTGTACGCAAACACATAGAAAAATTAATTGATTCTCAAATTAGTACACACATTCTTCGATCTTTTATTAACTCAATGCATTCCGCTTTTCAAGTGTTTTGGTGTCTTGAATATTTAAATTAAACCACTCTACTTCAAGTCTAATAGAATCTATATTTTATTAAGTTAATTTAAACAGTTAGAATGTTATTAACGTTTTTTGTTTGAATTCCAATAAACAAATTTCCGGGGTAAGAAATACAGGGTGTCTCACCGTGATGGTCCATTAGAATTATTTCAGAGACTACTTCGATTTTAATTTTGAAAATTCGGGAGACCGGGTTTTCGAGCATGCCCTTCTCAACTAAAATAATGGCGTTCACGTACCACTTCCGGTTATACCGGAAGTCGCCATCAACTTGCTTATTTTAAATAGATATTATTGTAATTTTGGATTCTACGTGTTATTTTAGGTGGACTTTAATGAAGTTTCCCTATTCCTAAAATTAACCGTTTTTTGTTAAAAAAATGGAGAAAAACAGTGACTAGCTTCAAACCATATGTGTTTTATAGTAAGAAAGATAAAGCAACAATATTTATAGGGGGGATAGCTAGACCCCTAAACTTCCCATCTATACTTTCAAAGTGACTTAATTGCTAGAAAAATGCCGAGTTTAGTTAAATTCAAACCTTCAAAAGTCGTTTTTTTTTAATGGAACACCCTGTATGTTTTTTAATATTCTGATGCACAATTTTATTCTCTTTCGAACGGTATCAGGATTCCCTGTACCTATCTCTTCTAGTTTTTAAGTTCTCTACTATTTTTTTTGTGTAATCACCTAAAATCATGTAATTTCTTGCGAGGATAGCTGTGGAATTTTTAGCAAAACTTCAAAGCAAACAACTAACTGTCACCAGTTATTTATTATTGTTTATTCACAGACGTTGCAATGGGATTCTAAGCAGAACATTTACAGTTTTTAATGAGACATCCCAATTTTCCACCAATGAGCAGAATAAAGTTAAGAAGAATTCTAAAAAATCTACTTCATACATAGTAACACAAAATTTTAATTGTATGTTGATAGTATCAATGCACTAAGATAAAAAAAATGACTTAAAAAAGTCATAAGTGTTCAATATGACCCCCATTAACAGCTAAGCACTTGTGGATTCTAGAGATAACACCATCAGTCACCGCTTTTGCTATTTCAGCTACAGGCAATTCATAGAAAGCTCTTCGTATTCGAGCAATCAAATCCTCTTTTGAAGCAACGGGTGTAGAATAAACTTTTTGCTTTATTACTCCCCAAACATAAAAATCTAATGAAGTGAGGTCGGGAGACCTCACTGGCCAATTTCACGATCCTAGACGTCTCACCCATGTATCTTCAAACATTTCAATCAGCTGCTGATCGATTTGATTGTGACAGTGAGGTGGAGCCCCGTCTAATTGATACCAACACTTCCTTAGTTGGTCTAAAGGTATAGCATCTAGAAAATCTGCCACAACCGTTTGCAAAATATTGAGATATTTATCGGCATTTAAATTTTCTTCGTAGATATGGTAAGAAATTTGGTTATCTTTAATTAGACAAAAAACATTTGCCTACGCTAAATTTATTTTGAAAGTTTTTTCCCGGATAACATGAGGATTTTCAGATGATCACAAATGAGTATTATGACTATTAAAAATACCTTCTCTCGTAAATTTTGACTCGTCTGTCCATATAATATGTTGCAAAAACTGTGGATCTTCTTGGTATCGCACTAACATCGTTTCACAAAATTGTACACGTTGTACGGCGCCACTCGGATAAAGAGCAGAAAGTAGCTTAAATTTGTATGGATGCATATCTTCTTAGCATCCTGTGAATGGACGCTCGTGAAATGCCTAAATCATACTCTGCGGCACGAGTTGAGGATTCTGGATGAACATTAAAATAGGCTAGCACATTTATTACATTATCTTCATTTGAAGTTATTGGTAAAATTCTTTCTGCACAAATTCGACCATACTCTTAGTTGATTTGCGAAATTTCTTCTTAACTTATTTCTGCTCATTGGTGGCAAAGGATATGTCTCATTAAAAACTGCACTTCAGCTTATAATACCATTGCAACGTCCGTGAATGAATAATAAATTTAAAATATCAGCATTTGAATATGTATTGTTTTCCATTTCTTATAAACACTAAATTAAACTGACACTGCAGGAGACTAACAACAAATTAACAGTTTAGTTGTTTGTTTTGAAATTTTGCTAAAAATTCCACAGCTATTCTTGCAAGAAATTACATGATTTTAGGTGATTACAAAAAAAATTGTAGATAACTTAAAAACTAGAGGAGATAGGTATAGGGAACCCTGATACCGTTCGAAAGAGAATATAATTGTGTATCAGAATATAGAAAACATACAGGGTGTTCCATATAAAAAAACGACTTATGAAGGTTTGAAGTTAACTAAACTCGGCATTAAATTTCTAGCACCCTGTATGCAATTAAGCCACTTTGAAAGTATGGATGGGAAGCTTAGGGGTCTAGCTATCCCCCCTATAGATATTGTTGCTTTATCTTTAAAATTTTCAAAATTCTAATCGAAGTAGTCTCTGAAATAATTCTAATGGGCTGTCACCGTGAGACACCCTGTAGAGAATTATTTATAAATTAAAATCACGTCCGAAAGGTCATTGAAACTACTTGGATGCCATTTGGGCAAAACTCACAAAAAAAATCAAACTGTTTCTAAAAAGCAAACAATATGCACAAGAAGCATATCCTAATACTTAAATTAACACTAACCTCAGCAAAAATTCAAACCAAAACTTAGAATATAAAGAAATGTCAAAGAGCATTGACTCTTCATTAAAAGAGACAGACATCAAGCTTCGATTACTGATATCACGTCCAATTTTTCCTAGGTTTCCAATTTGAAATTTTTACGCCGTATGTTACAAACGAGCTAAGGCTCTTCAGGGAAATACAATATAGAGAATAATTGCTGAATACGAATGACTGCCTTGGCGCCGCACGGGCGTCAACACAATGCACACTTAAATCGCCTTCATTTTTTCTATTTATATCACAAAACGCTGGTCCGTCCGTCTCCTGCATCGACAATGAACGCGATAGGAAGCGAACTTCCTGCTGTCATCAGACGTGTTTGTTGTGGCGCGCGATGCACATTATTTCTCTTTTTTTTATGCTGACCCCGCATTCCGAAATCGGAATCGATTGGACAAAACTGAAGGCATGGATAGGAATATTATCCTGCACCGCCTAAAACCACTTTACAGTCTTTTTCCTTAGTGCAAAAGTTAATAATAGACATGCAGGAAGTAAAAGATGAAAAAAAAGTGTTTCCTCAATATTTTCTATCACATACACTGTAAAAAAATCGGTGTGAGTGAAAGCAATAAAGGTTCGGAGTGAATCTATCGAGTGAAATTATTGAGTATATTTTCACTCAATATTGGGCATTTTGAGTATTTTACTCATTTGGGATTAATTTAAACTAAAACTGAGTACTTTCACTCAAATATAGCTACTCCATAAATAAATTCTTCACGTAAACTCGTATTTGGTGCACCTGTACCTAAATCAGAGTAAATGTCCACATTACTGAGTTGTTCCACTCTTTTTCATATCCAGATGCATCGTCTTTGTTCCCATCGTCCCATTAGGTTATCTAGTGACCGTGGCGTGGTGGATGGCAGTATGGCGTATGGTGTGCTTTGGAGTTGGAGAAGTATCGGTTTGTCTGGTTATTCCAGTGAAAATTGTATGTAAATGAAGTGATTTAATTACATTAATTTAAAGACAATATATTAAGTCTCGATTCATATTTGGTTAAATAAACGGACAGTTCAATTGTTATCTATAATTAAGTATTTATAACGCACAATATAAGTTATGGCAATCTATTCCTCCGATCATTTCACCAATTCCTTTAATCGAGGTCTAAAATATTACCTCTAAAATATATCTGTGTAGAAACCACTGTGGCAGCCTATACTTAGTAGTTTATGACTTTGATACAATGATATTTAAATTAAAATTTAAAGAGAATATAAAAATTACTCAATAATAGTTTTTAAATCATATTAGTCATTAAAAAGTCAACTCTAAATTGGTTTTATATACTCAGAATAGAGTCAGAAGTCACTCAATTATGATGCAATAGTTTCATTCAGTTGTACTCATACTAATAAGAGTGAAATTTGAGTAAAATTTTTTTACAGTGGAATAAATATTTGAACCAAATTTGGTCTATGCACATGTAAAAGGTTCCAATTCTTTTTTGTCCTCACATTTCCGATATTAAATATGCGTTCTTCATATTTTTCTACGAATAAATAAATTAAATTTCTTAGTGAACATCGCTAGGAGCATCCGATTTCGAGAAAAATGGGGTTTAAATTCGCAATGCAAGTAACAATAATTAAAAACAACGTTATCTACTTTAGGTCTCCTAGAAATCAGTTTTATTAACAATAATTTGAAGGAAAGTGTTCAATTTCTTAAACAAATTTAAAGAAGCAGAAGTTGATAATATAGACATATTCGTTTCCTTTTTTTTAGATATGTAGGTGGTAATATTTATAATCCAAAAATAAACGCCCATGTGTATTATGTAAATATTATGTAAAATAATAGTAAAGTTACTCTTAAAATCACAAAATATGTTGATATTTATTACCATGTACAAATAAAAAAATAAATATTACAGTACCTACTGATTATGTCATTTTCAATTCTATATTTAAAATAATACATTTTTAATACAAATTTTGGTTCAAACTAAAATATGCCCTCTAATAAGCATTTCAATCGTCAAAGTTTGAAAAACAGAATATTCCATTATTAAGATATTTAAAAAATCGAAATAAATTATATTTTGGAAGACATTTTTTGGCGTTAATATAAACTTCTTTCTTACAAGTACAATAATAATTTGAAGAATCGCCTTCTGAAATATTTCAGATACAAACACTTAAAATATCTTCGACAATTACGAAACTAAATGCCCTGGAATCAGTTTACGTTTTTTTCCGTGACATACAGCAGAAAAGATCAAGGACAAAACTGGATTCTTTTCTTCTGCCTATACAAACGGTTTATCCCTACCACTTGTTCAACGTTACATCGTGTCTAAAAATAATTTGGAATGTTGTGATAGAAAACAGTTTTTTTACGTTCAGTATGTTCCATACCACATTGTTGTGTCAGACAAAATTTTTTGCTTAATATGTGGGAGATCTGATATTCTCTAAAACATGTTACCGCTAGAGATAGTCTTTTTTACTGTCCATTCATCTCAAGATTACCTTCAAAATTCGGCTTCAAAAAAATTTGTTGTTCCACAAGCATTCCGTTCTAAACAGTGGCGGCTGGTGTGGGGAGGCTAGGTATTTACATAGTGAAATAATTTAATTTAAAATCTAGTTTACAATGTTATCTAAATAATTAGATTAGTCTTACGAAAAACAATAAATAGGAAATGTTATATTTGTAATACGCAGTTAATTTAACACGACACAAATTAATTTGAAAAACAATGAATACGTGGGCTCATCGTAGCTCGCCCCTAAATCTGTAAAGTGTTTACAGTGGTGGTCATGGTTACCGTCGAAAAAGTAATTGCAAAGTTTATTTAGGACAAAAGCAGAAAATTGGACTCTTCACTATAAAAAATAATGTTGAGCACATTTTCCCTACATTTCAAAAGTATTTAAAATAAAACTATAAATTACACGGTTATATTTATTATTTTTTCGATACTTTGTAGGCACCTAAGTAAATATTTCCGCCCTTCCTGGTATGGAAGTCGAGAGCCGCCACTGGTTCTAAATATAAAAATAACTAATTTAATTTAAACTAGTTCAGTTGTACCGTTAAGAATATTACTGAAGAGGGCTATTAAATGCCGAAATCGGCCGTCGCGGCACACATTACCAATACGTCTTCGATGGAACGGAGATAACGACTTATTTTGTGTCAATGATGCGTGTGTTTATTTCGCACGCATATTCCGTAATTTATTTATTTAGCTTTGAGCTAGATATCTTTACGAGTTGATTGACAATAAAAAAATAATTCGAGCCAATAAAGATACGCAAGTCCAAGTGGTCTAATTTGGACTTAACACAACAATAGATGAATTATTTTTATATCTTTTTAATTCATTTATTCAAGTCATCGACGGTCGGCTATTTAAGTTACACGTATTCCATCGACGATTTTGGTAACAGTAGTAGAATTGTAAATAACTGTTTTCCATTGATACAGCTGTACTACACCGTTGGACTCTAAACTAAGGACGGTATAGACAGGAATGTGACGTGCAACGAGGAAGAACATACACAGAGAGAAATTTTCACTTCGTTTTTCAATAATCTTGTATAGTTGTTACGATCTCAATTGGAACCACATAAAAACATTTTACTCATAAATTCTACGGAATCCATAGACGTCCAGAAAAATTTAGCCCTGTCTCGTCTAGATATACTATATTCCGGGCTATATTACCATATAATTACCATACGATTGTCAAGTTTTTATGTTTAAAATCGCATTGTAATAAATAAAGCATGTCGTAAAATATCTAAAGATTTATAATTATAATCAGGATAATCGCTTAATTTATCTCGAATCATGTTTAAAGTAGGAACTTTATTTTCTTTATACATATTATAAATTTTCATTAATTTTCTATTTTTCCGTTTCCTCTTTGTACCGTGATCAATCCTTCTTTAATTACGCGATAAATTGGCCTTTTTTTGGATATCTTAGTTAATTCGTTAATCCGTTTCCTAACTTTTTTATCACATTGTTCACTATTTTCAAACATTCATATACATTTAATAACGAGCGTTCAAATAAAAACGTGGTCGAAGTTGGCTCTGACACATTGGACGTAGGGAGTAGCTTATAGCGACCAACTTAACCTCATTTCTCAACGAGTTGTATAGCAGCTGTCAGTTTCAATAACGTTAATGACTATATAACTTTATTTTAAAGAATAATCGTGATAACAATAACAAACAATTAAAGGAGCTGCGGAAAGTGTCCCCCTCCTTGTTATAACAATAAATTAAAGCAGCTGCTGAAAGTGTCCCCCTCCTTGTTCCAAGCACTTTTCACACCTGTTCCTCAAAGAATTAAAGACATTTTCTAAGATGCTCGGGGTATTGTTAATTTCACGAATCTTGTCTATAAGTCGAGCCTGCAGATGGTTTAAATCAGGAATAGGCAGTTCAAAAATAGTGTTTTTAAGGTAAGGCCACAAAAAGAAATCACACGGCGTAATATCACATGACCTCGGTGGAAATTCATGTTCAGCATTGAGACTTATTAGTCGATTTTGGAAAACTTCCCTCAACATATTCATCGTCTCGCCTGCCGTATGTGCCCTTGCGCCATCTTGTTGAAAGTAAAAGTTTGTAATTTCGTTTTCTTCCAGCTGGTTAACAAAAGGAGCGATAATTTCTTCTCTATACCTTTGCGCAGTAAGAGTACCATTAAAAAAAATAGGTCCATAAATCCTCCTTCGATTGAGAGCACACCAAACTCCAATTTTTTGAGCGTGTAGAGGGCCCTCGACAAAAAAGTTATCTGGTTTTTCAGAAGACCACATTCTCATATTCTGTGAGTTTACGTAACCACTTAAATGAAACCAGGCTTCATCAGAAAAAAAGGTGATATTATGAAGTTCACCGTAGTTGTTTAAAAACCATTCACAAAATACAGCCCGTCGCGGAAAATCAACTTCATGAAGTTCTTGCTGACAAGTTAAACGATAGGAGAACAAACGCAAATCTTTTTTTAACACTGTGTGGCAGGTACCGACTGATACTCCCACCATTTGTGATAAAACACGTACAGAAGTTCTTGGCGCATTTTCCATTATTTGTTGGACATTTTCTTTTAATTCTTCAGTCCGCTTTTTAGGTCGGCCGCTTCCTTCTTTTCTTGTTACACTGCCCGTTTCACGAAAAACATTAACACAACGCTGAACTGCACTTTGAAAAATTTTGTACTCAACAACGCCGGGAAATTGATTTTGAAATTCTATGAAACATTCCTCAATAGAATACTTCCATATTCCATCAATCTTGCGTCCATTTCTAAAGTAGGACTCTATGATAAACACTTTTTGTTCTTGAGAAAACACCATTTTAAACGCTTTTTAAAACGAAAATATTCAAATTGATAGCGGCGATATAGCGCTTTGACAGATGACGTTTAAGTTCATTTGCTATACGCTACGCCCTACGTCCAAATTTTCAGAACCAACTTGATCACGTTTTTATTTGAACGCTCGTTATAATATGTTATACCAACATTACACCAACAACATTATACCAACAAGTCCGCCAAGCAATGCTCTGCACGGCACTTGCAAAGCGGCAAAGCTAAGTGAACCCGTGTACCATACAAAAAATTATTTACGACCTAGTAGACCAATACAGGCTTGCTTTGATGACCAGCGCGCCGCCGTCAATTCTACATCAGGCGGACTAGTTTACCAATACCGGACTCGCCGAATTGCTATTCGAGTATACATTCCGAAAGCGCTGCAATTTTTTTCCCTAATGCCCGGAATGTTTAATTTTTGCTGAAAATCAGTGTAACGAGTAATTTTTTACTTTTCACTTTTTTTAAGTCGAATTTTTTTTTAAGCAATAATTCATCTTTTCTTACTCAAAAAACGTTAATTTATATGTATTAATATAATTATTATTTTTGGTACAAAATTTTCAGTTTCATTTGCAAATATTAACTTCGCGAATATCGAAAATATTACATCCAGAACAACCCAAGGAACTTCACACCAAAATATGCACTATGTAATTTATTAATAGTTTAGTACCGTTTTGGAAAATTATCGTGTTCAATTGGAGAAAAATATTACATATCTTTTTCTCTGTGTATTTTTTCTAAATTACAAAAGAATTCGATAAAATTGTCTTCTACCCGAGGGCAGGCCCAAAACCAAACATCATAAAAGCTAATTTCTTAGGAATTCGGTAACTGTACATCGCCAAAGTTGTTTTTGAACTATTAAACCAAACATTTGTTAGATAAATACTATTTTATTACAGTTTGTTGTGTATAATATTTACGAATTTAATTATTTGCTTAGGTAAACTTAGCGCTAGCTACCCGAAGATAATTAGAATGGTTAGATCTCATTAAATTTTACGCTTTTTAAAATCGTTCTTAATTTGACAGAACGAAAAATACATTATTGTGCAAAAGATATATTAAGAAATATGAAAATTTCACAAATTTGATCGCTGTCATACGAAATATAAAATTTAATGTCAATTAACAAATCATATACATATTATTAAAAAAATTAAAACTAATTACCTTGTGCTATTTAAGCCAATAGATATTTTGAGAATCTTTAATACATTTTTTTTCATTTTTTTTTACATCAAAATAGGGAAAGAATGCCTTTTTAATAATAAAATAATGATCATTTTTTCTGCCTTCGTTGTGATTATTTATAGGTTGTATTTACTATGTAGCCTTGAAGTTATCTTTTAGCGCCATTTTTAACATGTTTGTTTGTTAACCTCTTAACTTCAAGTTCAATTAAAAATATTATTTATATACGATGATCTTTTGTTTAACGATACATCTGTAAATTCCGTCAAGACATTTTTAGTCGTTCTATATGATCAACGACGTTAAACTTACACAAAATAATTTCAGGGTTTCGTAATAGTAAGCGGAATGCATTGACAATCATTTTCAATAGGCGCAAAACGGAGGTAAATAATAATAATAATAATGATGAAAATTGTTAAAACTTATTGAGAACTTCTGGAATCATCCCCAACACAAAAAGAGGTGAATAGTTGTGGGCCGTCCGCTTTTTTTTATCAATTTTTCTCAATCCCTTCAGCTTTAGTTTTCATTACTTTTATTGTTTAAATTTCTAGTTTATTCGGATTTTTAGATTTAACTGTAATTTGTTTTTGTGAAAAGACACAGTAACAATGAACTAATAGACATGGAATATGCAGCTGCTGATGACAACTGTCTTGTATGTTTTATGTACAATGATTTGTGTAAACAGAGCCAACTAAACTGTCGATGTAATCAGCGGTTCCAAAAATATTCGTATAGTAATTTTAACCAAATACTCCCGTTTTCCAGGCAGATTTATAAAATTTTCCAGTTTGCGAAAATAAAAGCTCAGTATCAATTTTTCAATCATCCCTATTTCCTAATTTTTATATCAATAATTAGCTAAGTAAGTACATACTATTAATTCTAAAATTATATTGCCCCAAATAAAGAAACTTTTTAGTTTACATTTCTTTTACGTTTCCTTCTGACAACCTTTGCTTGCCTGAATACCCAATAGAGATTTTTAATTTAGGAGAAAATGGCATAATTTTAAAAAGATAAAATTAAAGGATCTAACATTGTTCGAACAATCGTGGAATTTTTGGCGAAATTCAAATAGCTTTATGTAATAATACTAGAGAAAATCAGCAAATATTATTCCTTTGGTCAAACTGCTAAAAACTTTATTACGACAGTTAATATTTTCTCCATTAATAAATTGATAAAGTTGTACTCTAACAAGGAGTACAACTAAAATATGCATATATCCACTAAAAAATACGCAACGAGTACAAGTTAAACAAAAAAGCACCAAAAATTATAACTGCTTTTTTAAATTAGAGAATTTCAATTTTTCTAAACAAAATCAATATTAATATGTAATATTTGTATACCTATTGACTGTATATCTAACAGTTCACTAAAATTTTTGTATAGTCATAATTAAATTTTGTTTAATAGGGACTATACAACGGAAACGGGAATATTAATAGCATAAATTAATTCTTAAACTATAATTTTTGAAAAAAAACAAAAAAATAGAGCGTTAACTAAAACTTACTGTGGCCGTCCTAATCAACAGTTAAATTTTTCAAAAACCATTTGGAATGTTGAGCGGTCTTTTCTATGTGAAAAAATTTTCAGGTATCTAGATGCTTTATTTGAGGCTGTGCAACATTTTGAAAATTCGAAATTTTTTTTCAAAACTTTATTTTGCGAAAACTATCGAACTGATTTTAATGAAATTTGGTGTGTTGTTTTATTATACTCTAAAGTTTTTTTTACTAAAATTAGAATGCCCTCGGAGCAATTCAAATATTTTAAAAAATTATCCAAAAAACTTTTTTTCATCAATTATTGCTATTTTGCAATTAACTTACAGGATATTGTGCATATTTAAATTCTAAAACTTGTTTTCCTCTTCAATATTCTTCCAAAATGCATAGGTTCCAAGATATAAGTAAAAAACAGATAAAATAGGTATTTTTTTAAATTTTTTAAACATTTTTGAAATTTTGAAAATGTTCCGGACCTCGACCAGATCTAGGGATCTACACATTTATTATGTAAGTTGTACTGAAGGTAATCCAGAAAAAAATTACTTGTTCCCTCTCATATTCACCTCAAAACAGATCCGCCTTGGTCTAGTAGTAATAGTAAATTTGAAAAAATTCCTTGCAAGTTTAAGAAATTGCTCGATATTCACATTAACAGATCTATGAAATTCTCTGATTCCAGGTGTTCCATATTAGTTAAGTTAATACGTATTAAAAAATTGTACATGTCCGTATAAATATTTCGGTCAATTGAAGTTTATAAACGCCCTGTACATTTCAGTATTTAGAAAAGTTTATCTCATTTGCCCAAAATCCGAGTATTTTCACTTTATATTGCTTTGTCCTGAATTATGGAATACAGTTAGCTCGTGTCTTGCACAATTTCCAGCCATTAAAATTCCTTAAAACTCAACCAGTGCAAGAGACGCACTCTTATTATGGCTAATAGGTCCCGTAATAACACGGTTGGGTCTGAATTATCGCTCACGCATGCAACTGTCTAATTTTTTTCCGTGCGATAGGAGGAACATCGTCGAAAATAGCTCGTATTGTTTCTCGCGCCGGTCACAGTATAATTATCTAAGGCAGTGGTTCCCAAACTTGTTTCACGACTTTTTACGTACTCGTTTTCTACATAACAATGGATGTGTGCACTGACCAGCGCCAAGTCCAGATATGAATCCTCTAAATTTTGCGTTCGTGGATGTATGAATCAGAATGCGTACTGAACCTTTATTGTCGACGTCACCGATCTTCAACAGCCTATTTTTGCTGCAACCAATGCAAGTTGACAGATGCCTGAAGTAATAACACTTATTAGCATTTAATTAATTTCAGTTCCAGTAGAGGCCATAAAAAATGTTTTCGACTGGCAAAGAACCCCTGTGAGGGGACGTCTTTGAAATTGATACGTACACATAAAACTTTCCGATTCTTTGATGCGACAATTTTTTTTAAATCTTCTAATGAGTTTTGTTTGGGTATTCTCACATCCTCTATTGTTCCTTTGAATGAACGCGCTTATTTCAGAAACATACTGTATAATCGAGAAGGAATTAGAGTTCTTTTCAATTCAGTACAACTGTTAATTTTCTCTACTACTAGTTTCTGCCATCTTCAGGGAAAAAATTACAATAATATAGAAAACAGACTGCAACATGTAAATGAAACCAACAATAGAATAAATTTTGTTAAAAATTTATATCAAAAACAATGTTGGACAAAAACATTCGTACATCGAAATAGATTATATACAGGGTGTGCGGAAACTAACCCGACAAATGAAAACAGCAAATTCTAGGAATGATTCCATATCGATTTGCTATGGAATTTTTATTGTGGATTTAATTTCCCTTTGATGTCTGACATAATTTGTTTTGGTTTCAATATTCGTAAAAACAAAAGCCTCAGAGTACTGACTATTTATTTATTATTACCTACATATTTTATTTATAATAATTAGAATTGGAACTTATATATTTGTTAGTGCGGGTTGGTTTCCATAAACATTTGTTTCTAAAGAATCGCTAATTTTTAAATCAAAATATTTAAAATTTAATGTAAAATATTTTTGTTCTATTTCCAAATAAAATTATTTAATTTGTTGGTTTCTTGTTATTAATACGAAAAAAATATTTAATATCTATTTTAAGGGTTTATTTCATTAGTCTGGCAATAAATTAAAAAAAGGACTAGTACGCTAATATGTCATTATAACATTAGAAACAATGTCAAATCAGTCATTACATGACAGTTGTAGATACAATAAATTTACGTTAATATACAGTGACTCAGTTATAATGTCATTAATTTTAACCACTTAAGACCCAATAAAGACAGAACATCGAAAAAAAAAATGTTACTCGACCTTTTAAAAAATAACTCCCGTTAATTCCTTATTTCGCAACATATTTTTAGACAGGGAACGCGTCGGCGGACTACAGAACGTTCGAATGTTGAAGCGAAACAGCTGATTTCCCCAGTCGTTTTGAATTTTGCAATTGGTTTCGAAATCAAAGTGCAGCGGATACCAACTTCATTAACAAAGTGCTATGGACGAATGAGTGTTTTTCAGACGTTCTGGTATTTTAAAGGTACTACTTTTTCAAAAAACAATGTCACTACTATCGAAATGAATGAAATAGACCCCTGAGTTTGGAAACTGATATTAAGAAAATGTAGGGCCAAAAAAATTGAAATTTGGACCAAATATAGCCTCACTATTACTCTATTGTGTGCTAATATTTCAGTTAGTTTCGTTATCCCATATTTTTAGTTATTAATGATGATGTTGAGAAAATCATGTTATGCCTACAAAATTGATACCTCTCACTTTAACTCGTCGTAATTTTTTTGTTAATTGATAAAAAAATTCCATATTTTTATCGACGCTAAGTCGAACTATTGTATTTAGTACTGTGAAGGTCATTAGTCTCAAAAGCTCTTCTTTTTTTATTTTTAAACAAAACAGAAGGGAGTGCTATCTCCGTAAATTTTGCGTTGTTTAAAAAAAGAAAAAACTGACATTCAATTATAAAACATAGTGAAAACGTTAACAATATTAAAAATACTAACTAACCTAACATGTGAAAACAATTATTATCTTTATACTATACTATAAACGGTCGATAGCCGCACGGTTTAAGGCGTCAGTACTTAAATCGATGTGTCGATCTGCCCGGGTTTCGAATCCCGCGGCCGGTAGACCGTAGATTAGCTATGCTTGTACGGAGGATTGGCACCCTCTGTGAAGGTATGGTAGGGTGGAAGAATGTTGGCTTGGGTCAATGTGAGAGATTGACACCGGTTGGCATTTGACCACCCCCCTAATTAATGAGGTTTTCCAGGTTTCCCTCATTTCTGCACTGAATGGTGGTTAGGGGCTACCAACATAAGTCTTTCCTGGGCGCAAATGCGGCCTGCGTAATAATAATATGCCGCCACCTCTCCCGCACAAGTCTCCGACTTCTGGGCTAACTCTCGTAGTTAGAATGAGGAGTAGAGATATTATTATTATTATTATTATTATTATTATACGTTTGTTTTAATTAAAACAAATAATACTTCTTAGTATTTAAAATGTAAAAAAATATAGTTCGCTATGGATTAAAAATACATTAAAAGCTAGGTTAGTGACCAAATACGGTAGATCAAGATTCGATTCACTGTCGACAAACCTTTGTGGGTAAACAGTCAGGGGTGGTCCGAAAGGGGGTTTAAATAATTATTTGAAAATATTTTCTTTCAGCTTAAATATGCATTTTAAAATTTTTTTATCGCGTATTCGTATTTTACTAATTTTTCCCTATATTCCGTTAAAATTAATGACATTATGACTTATGACTGAATAACCCCGTATTTTGTAAAACCTTTAGCGACCCCCCACACTTTGGGAACCACTGATCTAACGTAACGTGTTTGTGTGTGTGTGTGTGTGTGTGTGTGTGTGACGAATTATTCACCGAAAACGCCGTTGATTACAGGGCTATGGCCGCACGTAAAAATGCAAATAGCAACACCGCGGCGCCGCCATCGCAACCTTTCATTATCCCGGCTTATCGGAACGATTATCTACCAACGAGTTGTTCCTGACACCGGCAAAACGGCCGTAATTTATCGTCGGAGGCCTGTCGGTTTCCGGGTCGCTTTGCATTTTTTCGGTTCTAGTACTACGGCGATACTGGTTGATACGTTGTTAGATTCTTCGATAGCGTTAACAGGATGGACTAATTGGTGTGATGTATGTATTGTGTTGGGGGTTCCCACCGCGGTGTCTAATTTACATCTCGATGCGTGAAAACTGATTCATATCCCGTTGTACCCGTGAGGTGATAAAAGCACGCTTATGTTCTATTGTAATAGTAATACTTCATAGGCGTGCGGTGTACCCCTAAAAAGACTCACAAATAAACGAGTGGATCGACCACGGAGGGGGGGCAGGATGAAATCGCTATATTACGTTGTTGCGAACAAAATACCTTAATGACATTTTTCTGTATCAATGGTCAGTAATTTGTTATTAACAAAAAATAAGTTATTAGTATTTTTTATATGAATAAGTACCTATATTATGTAACAAAAGCCGGGACGGGTAGTAAATTATTTATTAGTTCTCGGAACGGGTGGGCCAAAAAGTAAAATATTTCAGTCAACACAAATTATCGAAAGTTAAGAGTTTCAAGTAGGTAGCGTCGTCCTTCGGAGAAAAGCAATGTTTTAACAAGTTCACTTAAGAGTCGGGGCCATGTGACAGTCATCTGTTGCGCTGGGAGGCGCCAGCGTAGAAACCCATATTTTTAATAACGCGCGAAATCACGAGAAGAGCGTAGAGGTTCCAAAGTAGAATTAAATCAAATTGTTAAATTGATAGTAATTGGAAAAGAAAGTAACAGATCAAGTAGCTGTTTTTTTGATGGATTTTCCAAGCTATAAGAGTAGATTAAATGGGATCGACTATTCCGTCCCGTATTTGCTACACGGAGTCGCTAGAGGAAGGTTAGGGGGTTACTTGTAAGTCACATAATTATGTATATAAATGTAAATTCAGTCCATTAGACAATTATTAACATGGCATAGTTATGCCAAAGCATCCCGACATTCAGGGTTCCCGCCAATAAGATAAGAACAGAAACTTCTGGACCCAAGAAATGGGCGTGTCGAAGCGAAGTGTCGAATTCGGGAAAGATCTCGAAAAAGTCAGTTCTTCTTTATGTTCCACAATGAGCAGTCGACTTAGTTTTAGAGTCTCGGCCTAATTAACTAAATTTAATAATGGATAAAGTCATTCCAAATTTTGCTATTAATCTCGCATTGCCTGAATCTCGGTACGCTGTCGCGTGTAAATAAATAAATTAATAATGTTGTTCGAGCCGTTGTGTTATTTTGTTTATTTGTTTTGTTTGTTATTATTAAAACCCTGCCTGGAAGTTTTGGTGTTTCTTTTGTTTCTCTCAATTTCAGTGTCACCCTGTATAGCCAGCCACTGGATTACATTCTACGTAAGCAATAGAGGGTAAGTGTCTGAAATTCATTTTCTGAACATACAACATTTCTAAGTTCCCGCGTATTAATTAAAGTATAATGATAATTATAAACTCCCTTTCGAGAATTATAACATGCATTTCTTGTAACAAAATTAAATTTATTTATTTTTCATTTAAATGTGAGGTTTGTATTGGTAATCTTAGATAATAATGTACGATATTACCATTAATTAAAAAGTATACAGTTGCTGAATACAACCGAAAAGGCATTTATCATTAGTAAAAAAATAATTAAAAAAAAATTTCAATGCAATAAAAAGGATTTTAATGGATTTTTCCCCAGAAATGATGGGTTTCTCAGTCATATTAATTTGACTTGATAAACTTATCAATTTAGACTTTAAAATTCCATTTTTATAATATTTCATGATAACTTTAAATATTTTACCTGAAACTGGAGAAAAAAGTGTCATTATAACATAAATTTAACTTTGAATTTGAATAACTTTTGTACGAGTAGGTTTATCAAAAAATGATAAGGGACATTTCTTGTAGAACGTTCAATTCCCTACAAGAATACGTTTCGGTCATTTAAATCCGTCTATTGGTTTTTAAGATATATAATTCTGAAATAGAAGAATAATGTTTCCCGTGTTATTTAAATGGAAAATAGAAAATCGCGATGCTCGACCTCTAAATATTAATATTAAAGCAGAGAACGCATTAGGCGGTCCCTGAATCTGTATCAGAGGATTTTGAAAAAAAAAATAGTCGATTTAATCAGCCTACTGCATAGATATCAAGGACAGTACTACCAACCTACAAAAAAAATTGTATGCATTCATAATACCCGCGAATTCTAAATAAGTAATTCACCTTATTTTTTGGACAGAGTAATAAATCAAGTTATCACAACGCGAGTTTTAATATCTTGAAGACTGTCTACAATATGATGCAAAATAAAATAACTACTAAGTATTTTAAACATGCTACCGTGCTAAGGAAGAACTGTGTATTAGGCAAAAACAGTTTTCCTAGATGATTTTGAAAAATAAATGTACCAAAACACATAAGATAACACATATTCACATGTTATTCAACGTAATAATCGACAACCGATTTCCACCCTTTTCCGCATTTTATTTTCCCTTACGAAAAACTCCAAATCTTACAACATAGATGATGGGGTGTCCAAGTAACTAGTTGGGGCTTCAGTATAGATCCATGTGGTACGTCAGACAAAGTTCTTAGTAATAATCCCTGAAAAATAACTTTACTCCAAACCAACTAAGTACTCGCGGGGTCATAAACACTACACCATTACGTTAGAGGGACCTAATTGAAATAACGTCCAATTTGAAATTTTACTGGGTCAGAATTTATGACTTGGTTTGCTGAATTTCGAACGGAACTTTTGCAAAGTATAGCAGTAAAAAGTAATGAACCGACAGGTTGCACGGAATTAGTTCTGGAATCGTAAAAGGTCGTTGCAAGTTTTGTAGAGTCGTAAAACTTTTCTCTGGAAGCGGAGGAATCGGTCCTTCGTTTCATTCAATGTTGCTTCGCCGACCGAATTTACAAGCTAATATACAACAGACGGTTATAGGCGGCCAACATTAGAAAATCTGGTCTGGAAACAGCCCGCAGAGCAAACTTTGTAGAGTAATGCCTTCCTGTTGTGTCCATTCGATATTTAAGGGGGCCCAGATCGATTGGCTTAAGGTCAGGTGATGTACGGGATGTATCTAGTATACGGTGACGAAGTGGAACAGGATATAAGAGACATCTTAAAATGTTTCCTATGAATATAGGCTCAAAAACAGTTACAGGGTGATGAGAAAATCAAAATTGTTCATTAAAATAAGATTTTTTTAAGATTGAAATCAATCCACGGCGATCTGGATTTTCAGAGACCGTCTCATCCCATTTCATAAATATTTAAAAAATTGTAGCGAATCTCATTTGGATCTGATCATTTTGGAATTACTAAAAAAATATATTGGTATAGAAAACATAGAAATACACTGTATAATATTTAACCCAAGAAAAATGCTTTGAAATAAAAAAATTTATTGTCTATTATTATGTCACCGGCAACTAAAGTTTTAGTGAAATTTTAATAATAAGTTATCTGATCTCTAATGGTTTTTGAGATATTAAACGAAATATGCTTTTACACTAGGGAATATGGGTATGTTTGAATTAAAATATTGCATGTACACTATATCGCTGACAACTAGATTATTACTGAAAATTTTTTTGTCTATTTGTAAAAATGATTTTCGAGATATTAACTGCAATATGCTTTACACAGGTAACACTATATTTCTAACAAAAATGCACTTTGAGATACGGGCAGGTTTGAATTAAAATATCGGATGTCCACACTGAATAGTTTATAATTAAATTATCATTTACTTATTAAATGGTTTTCGAGATACAAGCTATGCAGTGAACACTACTAAAAAACAATGTATTTTGAGATATGGGTATGTTTGATTAAAAAATCGGATGTCTATTATCAGCGACAACCAAATTTTTATTGAATATCTATAATTATCATTTGTCTTGAATAGTTTTCCGGATAAATGGTATGCAGTGAACACTTAACACTTTACTCAAATAAATACGTCTATTTTGAGATATGGGTATGTACGAATTAAAAAATCGGATATCCGTTATCATTGACGACCAAATTTTTAATGAATATTTTAAAATAAGATGTTATCAGTTGTCTCAAAAAGCTTTCGAGATATTCACAGAAATATGTTTAATATTATTAATAAAAACGCATTTTGGAATATGTACGAGTATTTCCGAATATTGAGACATCGTGTGTGTAATACGAGGGAGTATATAAAACTATAATAGTACTTTAGAAATAAACCTCTCGGTGCGCCTATGTTCGGAATAGAATAATAGACATATTTATTTTTTTTACTCTACTTTCGACTAACATAAAAATAAACAAACGGCGACCGTGAAAAAGCCGTATATTTCCAGAACAAATTACAGCCACGCATTCGCTTGGTACGCCATAATAACCCGAATAAACATTCCGTAGCTCGCTCTCGTCAGGCATAGTTTTGCTGGGGGAAAATATTTTTTTAAGAAAATCGGCCCGGTCGGAGCTAAGTAGGCCAAGAGAGTTAATAGGCGGGCTCACATCCGGGTCGACTGATTAAAATGTGTGGTTTTGTATAAAATATTCGAGACCTTCGCGTGCCTCACGTCTATAATAAGGTATTTTTCGGGGAATCGCGGAAATCATTGGATATTTCGAATGCGCCCGATCTCGCTCTAGGGAATTTTTCCTGCGATTCTGGCGAATGCCACTTCGCCGGTGTGTTTTTGAAATATTTCTTTCAATCCTACGATAAATTCCGAACAATGTTTATTTTTTTTAAAAGCAAATTTGTATTTTCAACGGAAATTCATTGAACATATGAAACCAATTCTACCATTCAGGAAAAATTGATCCTCGGGGAGCGGTATTATTGTAACGTTATTTTCGTCCACGAGAGAAAACATGCAAAATTTTTCATTTAAATATGTCATAACAATTGCATAATTATGTTCTTATTTAAGCCATACATAAAAATTTACAAAGCCGTCAGATATTTTATATTTCGAGGAAAACAAAGTACTTTGTTTATACAACTTATCCAANATTTGTAAAAATGATTTTCGAGATATTAACTGCAATATGCTTTACACAGGTAACACTATATTTCTAACAAAAATGCACTTTGAGATACGGGCAGGTTTGAATTAAAATATCGGATGTCCACACTGAATAGTTTATAATTAAATTATCATTTACTTATTAAATGGTTTTCGAGATACAAGCTATGCAGTGAACACTACTAAAAAACAATGTATTTTGAGATATGGGTATGTTTGATTAAAAAATCGGATGTCTATTATCAGCGACAACCAAATTTTTATTGAATATCTATAATTATCATTTGTCTTGAATAGTTTTCCGGATAAATGGTATGCAGTGAACACTTAACACTTTACTCAAATAAATACGTCTATTTTGAGATATGGGTATGTACGAATTAAAAAATCGGATATCCGTTATCATTGACGACCAAATTTTTAATGAATATTTTAAAATAAGATGTTATCAGTTGTCTCAAAAAGCTTTCGAGATATTCACAGAAATATGTTTAATATTATTAATAAAAACGCATTTTGGAATATGTACGAGTATTTCCGAATATTGAGACATCGTGTGTGTAATACGAGGGAGTATATAAAACTATAATAGTACTTTAGAAATAAACCTCTCGGTGCGCCTATGTTCGGAATAGAATAATAGACATATTTATTTTTTTTACTCTACTTTCGACTAACATAAAAATAAACAAACGGCGACCGTGAAAAAGCCGTATATTTCCAGAACAAATTACAGCCACGCATTCGCTTGGTACGCCATAATAACCCGAATAAACATTCCGTAGCTCGCTCTCGTCAGGCATAGTTTTGCTGGGGGAAAATATTTTTTTAAGAAAATCGGCCCGGTCGGAGCTAAGTAGGCCAAGAGAGTTAATAGGCGGGCTCACATCCGGGTCGACTGATTAAAATGTGTGGTTTTGTATAAAATATTCGAGACCTTCGCGTGCCTCACGTCTATAATAAGGTATTTTTCGGGGAATCGCGGAAATCATTGGATATTTCGAATGCGCCCGATCTCGCTCTAGGGAATTTTTCCTGCGATTCTGGCGAATGCCACTTCGCCGGTGTGTTTTTGAAATATTTCTTTCAATCCTACGATAAATTCCGAACAATGTTTATTTTTTTTAAAAGCAAATTTGTATTTTCAACGGAAATTCATTGAACATATGAAACCAATTCTACCATTCAGGAAAAATTGATCCTCGGGGAGCGGTATTATTGTAACGTTATTTTCGTCCACGAGAGAAAACATGCAAAATTTTTCATTTAAATATATCATAACAATTGCATAATTATGTTCTTATTTAAGCCATACATAAAAATTTTCAGAGCCGTCAGATATTTTATGTTTCGAGGAAAACAAAGTACTTTGTTTATACAACTTATCCAAGATAAATTGGGAATAGACGCGTCACGAAAAATTGAGTCAATATCGTAAAAAAAAAGATTTGTAAAATCTTTACAGTTTCCGAGATAGAAAATATTGAAGTTGTAATATACAACCTTTACATAGTTGGGCTACTGCAGTCTCAAGCTGTACGCAAAGCGCTCTCTTTCCACGTGGCCCGATGCAATTCCGAATAGTGAGATTCCAATTTAGTATTAACGTTTTTGCGATAGTGTTTACATTAGTTTTTCAAGTATGGCTTACGTGTATAGCAACTCGGGGTTGATGGATATCAATTTAATTTATGATAAAGCAAGATATCATTTGTATTAGTTAGTAGAAACTGGGTAAGACGGACTCAAGTGTGTTTACACGTCGGTCGTCGATGTGGACAAAATTTTGAACAGTTGTTGTAACATCAGATAAAATAGGTGTTATAAAATTATATTTTTTACAAAATACAATCGAAAATTATTTTTGTATGTTTCTATATAAAGTGGTACTGATAATTTCGAATAATTTTTTCTTCTTACCAATACGGACTTTTAAGTCAAATGCATCAAGTCATAAAGATCCCCACTTGCTGTTTCCTGTTCGCTATTTCCGATCTCCTTTCTCCAACTACTTTGCCGACTAACGCCCCGCGCAATATTTAGCAAACAGTTAGGATGGTGATTCGTCAGCAGATCCACCAAACACATACCGATTTGGAAGTCAGACAATGCTATATATCTGGTGGTTGTGCTGACGAGTGATCCTAGATTTTGGATGTTTGGCCGTATTGAAAGTCACTTTGTTATGTCCCACCCTGTACTTCAAGTAGTTTTAAAGTTTTCCTGCGGATTTTAAGGGGAACTTAAAAGCCAAGATGTGCTATTTACATTCGAAGTTTTCGCCGTAGGTTATTTCAAGCGTAAATTACATATAAATTATGCATGTGTAAACACAGACGATGCTAAAATATCAGGACCGATTATTTATTGTTACAACTTGAAATATCGCTAATACTCGGAACATTTAATTTTGTTTGGGTATTTGCTTTTCTTCATCGATAGGTCTAGACTAGATTCCGAGATGATCCGCTTTCACCCGAAATATCTAATCTTTTGAATTAAACTTAAAAATATACAAGAACCAACAATGATAAATTTTTTTCTAGTCACAATTTGTTCTTATTTATGATATAATCGGTAGATGTCGGGTGTACAATTTCCCGAATTTCAAGATATTACACAATGAGTTGGGGAGATAAGAACCGACGCTAGGTCGGTCATTTAATCAGGCTAATGTAAAAAAATGATGTAAGTATCGGTATCACACCAAGGTGCGTTTAGATGGCGTGAAATAAGGTTAGATGGGGATCGATTCCATAAGGAAAAAAGGTGGTTGATGGATGAACGTTTAGCACGATCGAGGCTAGTCGCGGTACTCAATCTGTTTTCGTCTAATAAGGCACGTCAAAAATGCGCGGATGAAGCGGCTTGAATTACAGCGACAAATTTTATTATTACTGTAAACATAGTGGGTGTGAATTTAATTTAATATGTTCTTATACAAGCGTTTGGCCCTGAAGAGTCTTCTTTTCGGTATTCAATGTCATAGTTTGTTTTAAACTTTACGCATTATAAATGTTTTCTGAACAAACAGAATGGCATTTATTTATTTTAAAAATACACGCCACTGGAAAAATTTTTGGTGGCAAATTCTAAATGTCTTGATTTTGTTACATTCGTTTATAAAAATTTAGAATTGGGCCTATATTTAGCCCACATTTAAGAACACTTTCTTATATATTTGCCACATAATTCTCATACCGACGCCACTGTTTCGAGCTGAAATTTATTTTTTCAGGTTGAATGTTCATAAATTATGAACACAACATTTCATTTCAACATCTTTCATTTGCAACATCCTCATCAGAAGCTGTTTAGAAATACATCTATACGGGGTGTTCCACCTAAGAGGGATTCTTCTGCAACTGTGTAACTAAAATTTATAAAAAAATGGTTTTAATAAAAGTTGTCTGGAATCATGTGGGAGACATGAAAAGAAAATATTTTTAGCTTTACAGGGTGTTCCATTTCCCGTGGGCGGTACATAACTTTGTTATTTTAAATGGAACGCCCTGTATAATATTGCGTTTTTGAATTCCTTGGTTAATATTAGGTAGAGTTTATTAAATGTATATAGTGTTTAAAACTTACCGTTTTCGAGATAATCAGTTGTATTTGAAAAAAATCGCGATTTCAGCTCTCTAAATAGCGTCTAAACTGTAAGAATTAGAAACCTGCAGTTTTCACAGTTCGTTTTGGCATAAATTACTCTTATCTACTGATAATACTGGTTGTGAGACCTACAATTAATGATTTTACGCGTTGAAAAACTTTTTTTTTTAAGTGGATTGACCCATATTAATAATTGTCATGGATGAATGTAAAATTATATCAGTCGAAATGCCCTTTCGACTGATATAAGGTTGTCCAAATGATTATTAGGTCATTGGCGTAGAAGTTGGGGTAAAAAAATCCCACTTTACTACCTATTCCTAATATGATTTTAACAACCGACAGGGTGGTTGATTTTCGATAGTTTTATAGGGTACAGCCAAAACGGTGATAGATACAAAAAATCTAATATCGATGTCCCGTCCTCTTTTTTTGAGTTTACTTCGCTGGTCCCAAAAGATCTTGGCTAACTTGATTAGTTTTAGATATACAGGGTTTTTTTGAAAAATGGCCCATTTACATTAACCTCTCTATCTCCGTTGTCATTCAATTTACAAGAAAAAAGTGTGCACATTATTTGTTCCATTTTTTATTAGGAAGCCATTGGCGTACTCAGATTTTTTACAAATCGCACAGTTTCTCCGATATTGCATAAACATAGGTTTTTTTAAATAGAACACCCTGTATTTGGCCATCCCGTTGAATAGCATTTTTTTTTACCTTTTCAGCTATATATAATAATAGATACTTTTTATTTGCCTAAATGAAGAAAAATGCAAAAATGTATAGATATAGATATTTTTTCAGTTGGCCATGTTATTTATTGTTATATTTAGTATTGGTCTCTTCGTTTTCTATTATTATTTTTATGTTAAGCACCTAACTTAGACTAAAAGATTAAAAAAAAAATAAATTAGATTATCCATTTATCTTTACTTAATAGGTTTAATTATAGGTACACTTATAACTATTATCTAAACATAAACTAAACAAAAATAACAACTATAAAATGAGAGAAACAACAATAAAACAAAAATGACATAACAAAGTCACAGCAAGTGCTCGAATTGTCGGCCATTTTCGTTGATACATAACTGACAACGTTTGGCAATGGAACGGGTCGCATTGTAAATGTGAATATTTGACACCCGCTGAATATAGTTTTCAAAATGTTCCCTTAGCTCCTCGACATTATTAGCTCTATACTTATAAATTTTGTCTTTAACATCCCCCCAAAAATAAAAGTCTATAGGGGTTAGGTCTGGTGACCTAGGCGGCCACCTGTTTGGTCCGTACGTACCGATCCAATTGTCCCCGAAATTATGATTTAATAATTCTCTAACTATGTGGGAATTATGTGGAGGCGCACCATCATGCTGAAAGAACATATTATATCGTTGAGCTAGTGACATATCGTCCAGCAGTTCAATAATATTTTCTTGTAAAATTCTCACATATCTCTGAGCGTTAAGGTTTTCATCGTACATTTCGTAAGCTAACACTCTATTGTGGAAGAGAGCTACCCATACATGAAAACCAAACCGCCCTTGTTGAATTCTGGCCACAGTTTGGTGAGGATTCACATCTGACCAATAACGCGCATTATGCCGGTTGAATATACCTTCGCTGCTTATAAAAGCTACATCGGTCCAAATAACATTTTGAAAAAAATTGGGGTCTACATGAGTTTGCTGCAAAAACCAATGGCAGAAAATGACGCGTCTCTCTTCATCTCCTGGATGCAAATGGTGGACTTTTCTTATAGTATATGGTCGAAACTGGTGTTTTTTTTTTTAAATTTTCAATGCTCTGAATTTACCAATTCCTATCGTCCTTTGAATTTATCTGCTGGATATATTGGGATTTGCGACAACAAAAGCTAAAATATTGATTTCAACCTTTTCTCTATTCTGTATATTATAAGATTTAGCTCTCGGTTTTTGAAATGAACCAAACAGTGAAAACGGCGAGACTTAGACCCTAGACAATTTTGAATTATTTATTGAATTCTATTTGTGGTTAAGTTGAACTGAAACTCCCTGTATAATTTTAAATACCGGGTGTCCCGAAATTAATGGTCACAGAATCTTAAGATAAATGTAAGGGATCTGTATTTTTTATTTTTGTCCAGTGGGTCCTCTCTTTCAGAGTTATAGCCCTCTTGTCTTTGGAACCAAAACAATTTGTCTTATTTAAATTTCTTAAAAATTATTAGTTCACTAGAAATCCATTGAATTTAAAAACTTTATATTTTTTTCGTAAAACGCAATGTTTTCGAGAAAAATTGGCAAAATGTGATCGAATACATCGCCAGCCACCTACGACTAATACCTAGAATTTCATACGAATCAGGAATGGATATGCATTCGATCACATTTTGCTATTTTTCTCGAAAACATGTCGTTTTACGAAAAAAATATCAAGTGACAAAAAAGTTTTTAAATTCAATGGCTTTCTAGTGGACTAATAATTTTTTAGAAATATAAATATGCAACTAAATTTGTTTGGTTTCAAAGACAAGGGGACTGTAACTCTGAAAGAGGGGGCCCCACGCGACGTAAATAAAAAATAGGGGTCCCCTAAATTTGTTTCTGATTCTGCGTTCAAATTTTGTTGCATTAATTTCGGGACACCCAGTATATATTTTTCTCAAAACTAGATTCGATCATAAAAAAATATATTTACAATTTTTGAATAATTATTGAAAATATTCTCAAATTTGGTCGAAGAAAACACTCAGTTTTTGTCACCTTGTCGAGTTATACCCTCTACTTTGAGCCTTAAGTCTTGGTCGAGTCTAATTGTAAGAAAAAGAACGTCCTAATAATCCAGTCCCTTTGACGACGTGCCTCATTCCCCCGATCGCCATTCAAAGGCACGAATTCCCATTGAACCGCCACCGGCACGAACACATGCGGCGAGCCCTTTCAATGCCCGGACACCCGCCATTGTCTTCGAACGAGAGCGGCGCTTCTTCGACCGGAGACGACGGGGAACGCGAGAGAAAGAAGAAAAACGCCGGAGCGCCTTACCCCCGTCCAGGCCTTTGTCCGCGTGACCCTTTCGCGTGAATTTTTGATCTGAATAGGGGAACCCGACAAAGCCCTGCCCGGGTATCCCGTCAGCATTTTTAATTCGGCGGTGCCCGACCGTCGAATTAAGGCCACTTTGGCCGCGACAAAGGCGGAAGGGAAGAGCGGGTTGAATTTCCCGGTGAACGCGCCGATATTTCTATTAAGAGACGTCGATCCGGGAAGCGAAAAATTTAAGACTCGTACAGGAAAGTTAGAGCGTCACTCAACCGTACATTTCTGTATGGTCCGATTAAATGGGCCTTTAAATCGCAATTTTGGTCGACTTGCGTGAATTTTTTATACAAGTTAGTTTAAAGTATACAGGGTGGGCCACCAGTAACGCCTCGGTGGCTAGGGACCAAAAGGCAACATTTTAAAAATATTTTGAAATATACAGGGTGTCCAGGAAAAGCGTGCCATATCAAAGTTATGTATTTTTAAATGGAACAACTTGTACAGGCTGGTCCATTTTCGATGGGAATTCAGGGTATTTCAGAAACTACTAAAGATATGATAAATCTGACACCACGTTCTCGAGCTCGATTTTCAGGCAAACTCGACTGTCAGATCGGAAATTTGCTATCTTCATTTGTTTCTAAGTTACAGGGCGTTTCTCGTTATTGTGACACTTTTTAACATGTCTGTATCTCAGCTGTTAAATAAGTTAGAGTTAAAGTGAAAACTGCTCAAGACTAATTCATTGGCGTAGAATTGAACGCCGGTATTAGATTTTTAGTAGGTCTTAAGATTCCGGAGTTATGACCCAAAGTTATAATTTTTTAAATGGAAATCGTAGCTGGTTATGACCTAAAAAAATGGAGATTTTTTTTTGCTTTTCAGCAATATACCACATGCTATAGTTATTTTTCCAAACACAGAAGATACGGGGTGTTTTATATATAAATTCGATCCTTTTTTACATTTTAATATGGCTGGCTATGAAAATACATACAAAACTATAATTCTTACTTTTACAAAACTCATATCTGTTGTAAAAATATGACGTTTATTTAAAATATATATTACAGATAAGAAAAGACAGNATTTGATAATTTGCCTAACAATTGTAATCATTTAATAGAACTTGTAAGGGCTGAATGTGAAAAGTATATCGATGTACGAATAAATCATGAAGTCAAATTATTTAATTCGGTAAAATCTACGAAAAGGCAAATATTAAATAAATTAATATTATTTAGAGGACAATAAATATATTTAAATTATTTTGTAGTTTTATTTAATATGACACTAAAATATACTATTTTCTGAATTACAAACTTAAAATTGAATATTTGTCATAAGATGCAATATAATGTTTAATATGTAATAAAAATATTACTTAATCCGGATCTGCTTAAAGATGCGCGTGATCAGATTGCCTTCCATACTTCACTTCCCCGGATTTTGCATTCACTGGTACCCGTGCATTGGAATTAGATACGGCCAGTCTAGGTGGTCTGTGGTCACAACAGTGAAAATGTACACAAGAAGAAAAATATTCGACACGAGAAATCTATAATAAAATTTCTTAACTATTTTTTTTACAACGACTGCCTTATTAAATGGGCCTTAAATCGAAATTTTGGTCCACTTGCCTGAATTTTTTATATAAGTTAGTTTGAGGTATATAATAACAGTAATTTTTTTTCAACCCTCGGCCAGGGATGAAAACAAATAAAATAAAGGGGTTTTTCAAGATAACTCAAAAGAGGTAAGAGGCTAGAGAGAAAAAAAGTTCTTATAAAAGTTGTAGAGTATGTTTTTTTACAGAGAAATATAAATATTTTTAAATTTTTATTAAAAAAGTTATAACAATTTCACAAATCGAACCTGATTTTTTTATCTTTGTCGTAAAACAAAATTTCGAAAGCAACTTTTCATTATTTTAAATAATCAGTCGAATGGCATAGAAAAAATTGTTTTAATGTTAAATCATAAAAATTTACGATTGAAAAATTGAAATTTTTATAACTTTTTTATCAAAAATTAAAAATATTTCTTGTCTGAAAAGGTAGTTTACATTTTTTAGAGTAGATTGAAAAAAATATATATATAAAATTCATTCATTTTTCTGCTTGTTTATTTTAAAACAAATTTCATTTTGACAAAAATTTAAAACCAAAACATCTTTTATATCATCTTTTTATTTAAATAAAAACAATACATTTTTAGTTTTAGTTATTTTCTTTTAATAAATTACATAATACCCTCGGAATATAAAGAAAAATTGAACCAACTTCTTTCATATACCGACACAAACAAGTGTCATTAGTTAATAATTCGTGTTACTTTAGAAAATATATTGTTCTTTTGTAGTTGGAAAAATAACGGTGTAACGTAAAATTAAAAATACATTACTTTTTTACGAAAAATGTTGGCATACCTTGTTAAAAATAACAACAATGCAATGTTTGGAATGTTAAATAAACGTTATTAGAAGCAGTTATATTAAATTATTCGATAAATCGGATAACCATAGCATTTATTTTAATAATGAGGTTTTGCTTCTTGATTTAAAAATAAAAGCATTCGAACATAATATAATACGCATATATTAGTTAAAAAAAAATAGGGAATTGTCTGTCCCTAATCCCTATTAGCCTGTGTAGTTTAATTTCAAAATCTTTACCATTTTAACAAAAAATCGAGATTTCCACTGATTTTGAGCTATTTTTTGAAGATAAGGAAATATCCTGACATGATAGAGCATTTCTGATGGCTCCATCGTCTTCAGCGTGTTAAAATACTGTTAAAAAGTTTATGAAAAAAATTATTTTTGTGTTCCTGTGTTATTAATGGAAATTTACTAGTTTCATCTTACATCATGTCTTTAACAAATGATGAAAAAATTAATAAAAATACATTCGTGTGATTTTTTTTATATGTAAGTTTCAATCAAACCAACTCAAATATGACAAACTTTAGAGGGGTAAAATTTAGAACTAAATTATAAAGTGTTACGAATATTTCCGTTGGTAGAGTGGTGCCTTTTTCCCCTTTTGGTTATTTAAAAGATCAGTGAAAGGGTAGACTTTATGGATTGGCTAAATTTATAAAATTTGCCCTTTGGAACACAATCCTGCACTGTACTCTGTAAGTAGATTTAAAAACGCATGTTAACTTTTGGCGGGAGCGCCGATGTTAACAATATGAAACAGTTGAAGAGGATTTCCTGCTAAAGGCCTACTCCCAGTACATCTAAATTCCCTCGGCTCTTCCTTGATGATAAAATTGTTCGCTAGGAATGCTTTGACTACTACAGCAAGGAATCTCTGACTACTTCTTAGTATGAGAATATTCTGATTATAGATTAAAGGAGTGTGCTTTACTTATCACTGTTGTTGTTGCTGCTGCTGCTGCAGTTGTACATGTTATTACAGTCCTTGTTCCTACTGCTGCTACTGGTGTTGTTGTTAGTGTTTCTGTACTGCAACTGCTACTACTACTACGGCAACAACAACGACAAAAACAACAACAGAAGCGACATCATCAGCAAGATCAATAGCAGCAATAACAACGACATCTAATCTAAGGCAACGATGTTCATAACGCTCTTAAATCTTGTTACTTCAACTGGTTTCCTTAGTCGAATAAATTTTCATGACAGAAAAAAAACATCTTTACTGCCTCCTTCAACATCAGTACTATTTATACCCTTTTATGCCCTACGTTAGTCAGATTTTTTGTTGCATTTTGATGCGTTGCCATTGAAAATAGTCAGGTGTCAAAACAAAGTTATTGTTATGAATAATTTAGCGAGTAGTTAATGTTTAAAACAATTTTTCTTTGAAGAAACGGAGTCCTTAATAAAAAGCACATTTATCTCGTAGCTTCAGAAGCTCTAAATGCCCAGTAATTTACGATTTAATTCCAACTAATTTTAACTACAAATGGTTGAAAAGGCAAGTAGACGAATATCTCTAGTTTAACGCGCTATATTTTCTCAGAAAAACAAATCCCAAACCATCCCGAAAACGCTCGAACGAGCGTGACCAACTAAAATCACAAGCATCATACCCTAGACAGGTGCGAAACATTTTGCGAGCCCCAATCGGCCGTTTTCTCCGAAACCCACGGACAAACAACCTCCTCGACCGGCGAAGAAGTGGCAACACACTCCTCGGAAGGCCGTTCACATCGGCCTCCTACAACAACGGGCCGAGGGGGTGACGCAGGATGCTCCTCCGCGGCCTGCCTGCCGGTTGACACCGCGCAGACTTCTTGCAGACGAACGAACTTGAGCCGGGAGGTCGTCGAACCGACACACCTACCGGTCTGGCGTGGAAAGTTGGCTGACATCGGCAGCGGTCAGGAAAAGTTTCGAAACCACAGGGGAGAAGGTCCGCAGAGATTATCTAGGAACTACCTGCCCGTACCGGGAAAAAGGGTCCCGCATTGTTGTTTTACCCTTTTGACGGGTGGCGGAAGAAGATGGTTAAAGTGTGGAATTTTAAATAATACTCCAGAATTCAGGAGAAAGCATTAAAATCAATACAGACATTCTCTTCGTCTTCACCTCTGCGCTATTTCTACATAGATTTAATAAATAATAAATCAATTTCGATAACGGAAAATTCATATTCATGCCCTTGTTACGGAATGACTATTCTGTAACGGTTTCCCAAAAATATAATTTACCTTGGCCTTCTTTGACGTTAATCGTCATAGTTTTGCAGTCATTGTGATGGTTAAATACGTTTGTTTTCAAATTGTAAAAAATGTTTAATTCAAAGCGAAATGAACAAATCAAGTAAACCAGACATAGAACTTGAATACTCCACTAGAAATTAAGCAATGTACACATATACACATATTTAATAAAAAACGCGCATCATTCCTGTAAAAAGTTTTAATTCATTTCATTACCAAGGCTGTCAGAGAGAGCCGCAATTCAATGGCGTGCCAAGCGAGTCAATCAAGACATGCGTGAGCCGCTGCCTCAGAATGCTTTTCACGTTCATGTCACGTTAGTATACTGTCGTTTTATGATCGTGCGGATGTTGCGTAATTAATTTCTATCCATTGGTGTTTATGATGGTGTATTGTGACAATTGAATTTATTAATTTTTAATAAATAATGCGTATTATTACAGAAGATATCAAGAATTTTATTCTACAGTCATGCGCATATGTACACAGGGTTGGAATTCCCTTGAAACCGGATCTGAAACTTTGTTTTTCAAATAAATAGTCCAGTCATAATTAGTTTTTTGAACTGCACTTTAATTCTGGTAGGATTATGCCGCCACTGGACGGAGTAAACCGGGCAACTCGGAATTAGCGTGACAAGTTGCATTAGTGCAGTATCAGTGTTGCCAGTTGTAACCTTTTTAAAAACAATTGTTGAAGAGCGACAATGGAAAATAATTTAGTAAATTGATTGCTTTTGTATGGCTGAGCGACGTGTTATTTTAAAGTTCCCATATTTTTTTCAAGTAATGAAGACGAAGAGCCGAATATTAAAAAAACAATATTTTTAAAAAATAGTATTTTTCACATTATTTATTAAATATTAACTAATATTGGTACGTAGATACGTTACTAATTGTAAATATAACTAATATTTATGTTTTACAATAATTATTTTTGCAGTTTTACAAAAAAGAACTTAATAAAAAAAATAAATAAAAATACTAATCTGATTGATTCGAAATATTTTTTAAAATCGTGTCAATGTTGCATAGTCTTTCCGATATCAATTGAAGAACCAAGAGGTTCTCGGCATTGAAATATTTGAAAAACTTGTTCCCATATCTATTTAGCCATAACCATATACAGATCTGGTCGAATTAAATGTGGAGGTGGTAGAAATGTATACGCCCAGTTGAAGAATGCGAGCGCGGGCAAACGAAATCAAACACAGCTGCATTGGACCACTGGGCAATAAATCTCAGCTGTTGACAAGTGGTTGACAAATTACCCAGCAGTGCTGTGCAGCAATGCGGAATTTGGTGTGATTCAGGTAATTTTAATTTATTATAGGCACCTTCTATTAATATGATATTACAATTGCGAAAGGGAGAAATAATATTATTACAACATGGCATTTTGGAGACCTTTTGAGACTGTACAAAACGAAATTTACCATCAACATAAGAAAATTGTTTGAGGACATAAATAATTAAAATATGTTGTTGGTCAAATGAACATAATATAATAGAAATTTTCTACTAATTATTATAATTTTTTACCTTTAGCAGAAAACTTTTTTAGAGACGCTTATGAAAGTCATTAAATTTTATTGCCAGGCGTTTTTTTTTACATTTTCAACTAACACCGGAAAGACTATACCAAAAATATGTGTTACTATTTTTATTAAATGTATACACTGCTTATGCATTTATAATTTGTAAATCTCATTGTTAACTACCTCTGACATTGACGTACTTTAGCTGGAACATATTTAGGAAAACTAAAATAGGTAATATTAAAAAGTTAGAAAAGCATAAAAAGACGATACGTATCTACCCTCTTTTCTTATTCAATCACTTCAGCAGTCAATCGGTGCTAGACATATTAAATTAATCCAAAGTAAACAAATGTAAGTAAAAAATATTCTATCTTGAAACCAGGTAGGTAAAAAAATTATAGCTTCTAAAATATTTGTGGTCAATCAAAAATTAAAACAATGAAATATTAAGTTTTCTTGTAATAAAAAAAAATTCAATTTTTCTTTAATTTTAGCACCCCCTATGGAGAAAACGACAAATATTTATAAAAACTTTTTGAGTTGTTAGTAGTTAGTTGTGATCTAGAATCTAACAAAGTCTGACTAAGCATTTTAGAAATTTGTTTTAAAATCAGATTTTACAAATTTAATCATTTGTTAGATTTCGTAGAAAACATAATAAATAACAGCACAAAATTTGAACATGTTTCGGACAAAATGGGCATCACTTAGTTTACATTTCAACAAGTCTTGAGAATCGTATCGAATTTCTACAATGTTTTCTTTCACGCTGGCATAGGTGTGACAAATGAAAATCGTTCATGCAACACATTAACATAAACTGAGAACATGGGATGTTGCCAATAACCTTATACAAAAACAAATGCTGTTCAGGATGACTGGTTTTTTATTGTAACTTCCTCTGCAGACGGCATTGCAACCGATGAAATTTGCGAAAAATATTGTCCCGTTAGAGTTCAATAACTGTTTATTTACCTGTGGTTTACTGACACCTATTTACGTTTTGAGTTGGAGAAAAAACTCGTAACTGTTAGCGCAATGAAGGCTATTAAACGACCCTGCTCCACCAATTCTTCTAATTAATTAATTAACTATAATAATATTCACGAAAAGAAATTTTAAAGAAAGCTAAAAGCAAAACTTGTTCATTTTAAGACCAAGACAACACGTAGACAGACTTTCTTTTTGTATAAATACCTCTGTTATTAAACAATCGTAAAAAAATATTTTCAGTATATTTTAAGGGGGGCGTCTTTTAAACAAAATTTTTGTCCATTTTAGAAAATCTAAGCAAGTTAGAAACAATATCTCTTCACTGTACCAGTTATAGAAGTTTTTTTCAGGGTATAAGGCAACTGACAACATTTAAAATAAGGAAAAAAAAGCATATTTTTACCTCGTATGTTTATCTTACGTTTCCTGAATTTTGCACGCCTTTTGAACATACACAAAATCGCATACGGTACTATAAACAGAATCACACCCAGCAGAATGCATTTATTAAACTATTAACACATGCATTAATCACAATTATCGAGTATCTTTACAAATTTGCTGGACAAAACAGGAAAGGTACATTTTCTGACGTATACATATTCTCAGTGATTTTTCAATGTGAAACAAGTAACTAGCAATATGGCTGATTTTTTTTATAGGTACTTTAAAGTATGCAGATTAATATAAGAAAAAGTTCATTGATTTATCGATTTCCCAAAGTTCAAAGAAATTTTGAAAAACATTTTTATTTTCAAAATTCTTTAATATTTTGGACTGGGATCAGGATACAGAAAAATAAAAAATACTACCTTGTAGAAGAAGTTTTTTTCAACAGAAATTATACTTTGCACTTTTTTCATCCGAGCTATGGTTTGTCTGGAAAAAATTATTAAAGCCATGAAGTCATCTTCCGCGGTCAAACAAGCTAATGAATTCACTCCTCAAACGTAAGAATTGTCAAATTTCACTCAAATATTGAATACATTAATATGTAGAAATGAGTATTCGACCTTATTTCAATGAAAAAAAATTAAAAATTTAAAAATATAAAATTTTTCGAAAAAAAATTTCCAAAATTTTTTTTGGGAAATTGATAGACCAGTGAATTTTTTCTTATATTAATCTGCATACTTTGAATAACTTATAAAAAAAAATTAGCCATACTGCTAATTACTTGTGCTTTTGGTGCAAAATTACTTCCACCGACTGGGCTACCAGTTTAGCATTAAGCTTTGTCACTTTCTGGATGCATCTACTTGTTCTAATTGTCTTACGAAAGGTGCGATTTCTTGTCTAAAAAACGCTAGCCTTAAAGCAATTATCACTTCCCTGTTACAAAATAAAAAGTATTTTCAACAAAATGCCATGTTGACAATTAAACGTACGCAAAAATATGCTAACAGGAAACGGTTGCCTGCCAAAACTGTATTACACCTACTTACTGCAAAGCTAAATAAGTGGTTCATTTACATTCGCTGCACAATTCGGAGATCTATAAACGCCCTACATTTTATTTTTAACCGCAGTTTATTCGATTGATGGAAATATAAACGAAAACCAACATTTAATTATTTGCATAATTATTATCTTCACCAACTCACAATCAGTTAATCGAATTTCAACTTCCCCCGCTGTTCGGTACCGTCTGCAAAGAACCTAATTGAAGCCACCTGCTTACGCCCGCGTTTTAACGAAAAAACTGCTCATTCTTAAATCAGGAAAACGAGCATACTATTTCTTTCCCTGGTACTATCGCAGTCATATAATTACGGTCGTCGTAAATCTTCATTAACATTAGCAGATGTACTGTTGTGGGCAACCTTCGAATGGTTAAAATGTAAAAACATTTTCAAACGCTTACGCAATTAAATGGACACAAACACGCTCGATAAATTCCACAGATGTATTCGGCTTTCTATTGTAAAACGTACATGTGACAATCTGAGGAGCGCAGAAAAAAAGCAATTATTTGATATTTTGTCGGGGAATATTATTATTTGATAAATTTGTTATATATTTGTTCTATAAAGTTGACAAAACTATAATAAATTGATACAAATAGTGCTGGAAAAAATCTACAAGATGATGGCCAAATTGTAACGAAAAAAATATTTCAAACAATTTTTTTTAGATTATTGATGCAGCTAGTATATCTATTCCTGCTGTGAAAACGTTGTTACTCATTCAGTAGTATGTCTCACAGTGTTTAATAAAATAACCTTCCAGTAACAAAATTCTTAACCTATGACTTTAAACTACCTCATTTGTTTCGTAAGAAAAACGCTTCAATTATTTACATTATTTAAATCAAGCTTTTCAATAATATTAACGCACATAGGTATATATGGTAGCTTGAATATTGAAATTATACATTAAAAACGCCGCTCAAAAAAACAGTGACGTCATCAGAACCGTGGGGTGATACTTCAGTAACAATTAAGTAGAAAATAAGAGATTCAAATCAATTCATGACGAATACAAACCGAGTCGTTTTCCAAAAGCAGTGAAATTTTATCTCGGTGATAAAAATTGTGGAAATTCACATAGGATTTTTATACATATATTTGTTATGGCTTTTATACACAAATATAAATGTAAATAAATAGTCCAGACGGTATCTGTTTCAAAAGAGCTCTCCTAATTGACGGATTCGAATTTTTCAAAAAAAGTTTGAAAGCTTGAGAGCCCTTCTATATGTGGTTAAATTTTCAAGTATCTAAGGGCCTTGATATTTGCTGTGCAAAATTTTGAAAATTTGCAATTTTTATTCAAAATCTGGGTTGCAAAATTATTATGCAAAATCTATAGAACCGATTTTGATGAAATTTGGTGTGATGCTTCTACATAACATGATGTTTTCTTGAGCCAAGTATAAAAGTCCTATACCCAATTTAAATGCCCCCAACAAATTTCCTAAAAAGTATTGTTTTTAACCCCATTGTTGTTGTTTTTTCGATTTTTACCATAATAATCATGATTCATTCGATTTGTAACTAGTCATATTTTGTAAAAAATTTAATTACAAACATTTTTTGCTCTTCCATTTTCGCCTAAAATCAACCCTTGAAAAGATACAAAATTAAATAGGAAGAAAAATATGACATTTTTCGAATTTTTTAACATATTGTGCCGCCAAAAGTTAAGCCCACGTTTTTTTTTATGCACATAGAAAAATTTTCATTTCTAGTGACATTTGAAAGCCAAAAAGCCAAAAATCTCCGTGGATATATGATTTACCCACACCAAAACAGATACCGCCTAGTCTAAAATACAACATACACGATACAATATGTAGAATTACAAGTTTGAGTGTATAGTTTCTATTTGAGATGTATTTTTACCTTAAACATTTTAAAATCCTAATCTTTTATATGTTTCTTAATATATTTGATACGGAATATTAAATTTGAAGTATATGAATAAAGTGTGAATTTATTGTGATCCAACCGGTGTGGTGTTACCGCGCATGTGTAGAGAAATGTGCTAGTTGTTCAGCAGGCACGTTTAGATTCATTTTTAGTAACTTCGTTAATTTAAACCTGCTACACCAAGTTTCTTATTGTACTATTAATTTAAGAAGGCTGTTGCATTAATTGATTTAATATTCTGTATTATTCAGGATGTAAGAAGTTTGACTGCTATTACTTCAGCATGAAGATAGTGTAATCATAAATGAACAAAAAAGTTATAGTAGTTATAGAAAAGTATATTTTCTTTTCACGATATATTTTTAAAGCTCTTACGTTACAGTGTTACACTTCTAATATTTTGTTTTTACTTCTGATGTAAATATGCGAATATAAGTGTGAATTTACACTGATCCGTTTTGGCTCAACCAATCAGATTCATTATGCGATACTATACTAACATATGCGGAAGACTGCTATCCGACGTTTAAATTTGTTGCGTAGTAAGACAGCATGGTGGAAGTACATGAATGAAAATCCATCAGGTGAAAAATACAGGATGATTCACAACTTATCCAAAAAAAATTGGGAATTGATGCATCATGAAAAATCCTTATAAATACTGAAATCCAATTTTACAATTAGTGTTAATGTTTTGCGATAGCGTTTACATTAGTTTTCCAAGTGTCAAAAATGGCTTATGTGTGCAGCAACTCAAGTTGATGTATATCGTTTTAATTTATGGTGAAGCAAGACAACATTTGTGTTAGTTCGTAGAAACTGGGTAAGACGGGCTCAAATGTATTTACACGTCGGTGGACAAAATTTTGAACAGTTGTTGTAACGTCAAGTACATATGTCAAATTATTTTATTAATTAACAAATTCATTTTATTAATTAACAATAATAATAACGGCGAAAGCGTTGAATTTGCTGATATAAAATAGGTTTTATACAATTTCAATTTTTTTCCGTTCATTTTTTTTACACTGCTGCCGTGTCGGTCGCCGACTGCACGCTATGCCTTTCACAAGGTCAGGTTTTACAATCGATCAGTTTTCAGTAGAAGTATATTTTTAAATCATTTTCGAACAGCCCTTTTCGATTTTTTTTTTACAAAATAGTATTTGTAAGATTTGTAAAACAGTTTTCTTGGATAAGTTCTGGATCACCCTGTATTAGTGTATCTGTAGGAACATTTCGTTGATAAAATTAAGCAAACCCATGAAAAAAATGGGAATTAAGAAAATTCTGATAGAATATCTTGAAGTAGCCCCAAAAAACATTTTCCTTTTTTTTTACTAAAGGCACTTCTGCTGCGAACTGGCATCGGGTCCGGCGAGGCTAAAAAAATAACATCGACACCCCCCTTAATCTTCGGTACATTGCCGAGAGAAGCGCCAACGACAGCAGAACAAGTAACAATTAAGGATTAACGACTGACATTCATTCCGTGACATGCCCGGAGCTCGGTTTTTGCGGGGAACGGGGGAGAGACGACGCTAATTTTATTTTTGTGCGGATCGCACGTAATGTCAATGTCAGCTGTAGGATACACGCACACCTTTTTTCTGTAAAAAAAAAAACGTAATGAAGCTGTTATTTTTCCAGAGGTGACGGGTCGTTTCGAGTAGAGATCAATTATCGCTGTCAGAAAGATGTGTTCTCTGGCGAGTATTAGAAAAATTGAAAGACGCGCTGTTGAAAATATTGGCTTTTGATGTAATAACGAACGGAGCTGTATTAAAATTTTGCCTCAAATGATTTTCCAACGTTAATTAGCATCGACAGTATTTTTATTTATTTTATAGGAATACTGGAAACATTTATACATACAGTGACATCCAAAAAGTTTGCACCATTTGGGGAAAAACTTTATGTATAAATTCAATAAATTTCTTCGATTGTCGGTTGTCTCTGTATGTCGTCAAATCAAAATAGCGTCCATCGAACCTCATAAAACATTTGTTATATACGAGGGGCAGACGAAAACTGCAAAACGGCCCAAGAATAAAGTACCTTTAGTTTCAACCCTAGGCGAAAATGTTATAAAAGGAAAGTTATTTCTCTCTAATAGATTAGCCCGAATATAAAGTTGCAGTTCATTATGTTGAAAAAAGCGATTCCTGGCAATTTTGCAACTTTCCCTCGTACCATAATTCGAACGAAAACATCCATGACTAAAGTCACGTTTTTTAGTACGCTTCTACGAGAAAAACATTATAATTCCTGAAAACAAGTCGAATCAGGAACTAATAAGATGTTTAAAAAAATGTAGTGACCATAAAGCAAAGTCCCGAAAACTTTTTTCAAATAGAAGTCGTAATTCTATTAATTGTTTCGCAAAAAAAATAATTACCTCAGTTCATATCAGTTTCATTATTTGGACATACTTACGATTCCCCTGATTAAGCCAGAAACTAATTAACAAATCATAATAAATTAATTATTAAATTATAGACGTATTGTTGAGTTATTCTGGCATTAGGCATAATTTAAAGTAACTCTAAAATATAATACTTCCATTATCCAATAACTGAACAGAATTGATTTTTAATTTAACAACATTTAACATTTAGTTGAAAAAAACACCAGACTGTACATAGTTAGCCTGGGGTTTTTGGGGTCGCTGATTCCGATGCCGAGGTCGATTAAGCTCTATCACGTTAAATTCAAGATCATCTGAAGGTCAAACTAAGAAAAATTGGTTGAAAAAATCTGAAAAAATTCATACATAGGTTTTTTGAGTCGCTGAATCTGAAGTTGACCTCTACCAAAATTTGAAAAAAAAAATTTGAAAACATTTTTACGAATGCTTACCTGGCATATTCTTCCCCCGAACACCTTGATATTTTTGTTTAAATTCATTCAGGTTCTAGTACATTCTTTCTCCCTGTTCTTCACGAAAAGCTCCCGGATTTTCTGAGAACCAATCAAGATGAGAATGAAGAAATTGAAGTTTTAGATTCATGACAGTTAGACAGAGGGTAGCAGAAAAACAGACAGAAACAATTAGTCATTTAGTCGGAAAGGTAGGATGTCAGATAGATGGACACAGAGAAAATACAGGCAATATACAGGGTGAGTCATAATTCACTCCCCAGCGGCCGGATATAATATATTCTAAAATAAAAAATAAAACAAAAATTTAGAATACTAAAATCTCGAAAGCGGAGCCGTTTTCGGAAAATTTTGTAGAGAAAAATTCAAATTTATAATTTTTTTGTTTAATATTAACACCATTAAAATCCATTTAAATCCATACAAAATAAGAAATAGCAAAAACGAAGATCCTTTCAGCGCAATCCAGATTTTTTCTATAATGTTTTATTTATCGATGAAGCTCATTTCAACCAACAAGGAGTTTTCAATCACCACAACTTTCATTATTGGCATTATGAGAATCCTCATGAAAAACGTTAGCGGAATCAGCAAAGACGTTGGTCTGTAAATATTTGGATAGGTATTTACGGGAAAAGGATCATATGTTTTGCCAAGATTGGTGAAAATTACAGTAATTTTTGCGAAAACATGTTGCCAGGTTTGTTAGAAGATATTCATCTACAACAACGTGCAACTATGTGGTTTCAGCATGATGGTGCGCCCGCACATGCCACATTACAAGTACGACATATTTTGAACCGCCGTTTTTCTAATAAATGGATTGGATGGGGTGGACCAACACCATGGCCATCCCGGTCTCCCGACTTGACTCCTATAGACTATTGGTTATGGGAATACATAAAAGAAAAGGTTTATTTTACTGTGCTTGTTGGCGAGGATGAAGTTATTGGCAGGATTCATGAAGAAGTAGCGGAAATAAATTAAGCTAATTTCTATTCTGTTTCCAGGAGTTTCTACCACAAATTGCAGAAGTGTATTAACGAAAATGGTAATGTTTTTGAAGGTTAGCCAAAGCCAGAAGTATCTTCGTTTTTGCTATCTCTTATTTTGTATGGATTTAAATGGATTTTAATGGTGTTAATATTAAACAAAAAATTATAAATTTGAATTTCTCTAAAAAATTTTCCGAAAACGACTCCGCTTTCGAGATTTTAGTATTCTACATTTTTGTTTTATTTTTTATTTTAGAATATATATCCGGACCCTGAATACAGACTAACAAGCAAACAAACAGGTGTGCAGGTAAAAAAGCAAACAGATAAACAAACAAAAGTAGGCAGGTGAGCATTCGTAAAAATATTTTAAATTTTTTTCATCTCCTATTCTTTCTTTAACCTTCAAACGACCTTGAAGATGAGGTGACCTATGTATCAATTTTTTCAATCACCTTTTTCTTAGTTTGACCTTCAAATGACCGCGAAGCTGACGTCATAGAGCTTAACCGACATTGGCACCGGAATTAGCGACCCCAAAAACCCTTCCGGTGTTTTTTTCAAATTAAGTGTTGACCTGTGTTATCAATTGTTTCCGATTTAATTACGAGAGTCATACCTTTAACGTTTAACCTGACTGAGTAATATGACATATGGTAATTATTTTTTTACAAATCAATTGAAATTTCATATTAGGACCTTCCTGAAATTGCTAACAATATCTTTTAGTGAACATTCGATATTTCAAAATATTGGTTTACTTTTCTTGGGATTACCTTTAAATTTATCAAAAGATTAAACACCCTGTATGTAAAATCAAGAGAGTCGTAACATTTTTAATATGGATAGCAAGAAATTTTCATGAATTTACAAATAAAAACAATCCTCTCAGGAATCGGTTTTGGAAATAAAAGTAGTTAAAAAGATCCTTCTTCCTCGTTAAGTTTTTGGACTAAGGGAAATAGTAGTACAATGATATTTTAACTATTTGGCATCAAGAAACAAGTGAGTGTATCGCATTTGGTCTAAATGTTTTAAAATGTCTAGAACACGTAAATGAAAAAGTAAACCATTCTTCAACAAAAGTCTATTGAAAAAAATACCGCAACGAGCCATCATATTAAAGAAAGTGTATATACATACACTTTCTTTAATATGATTTGTTTTCTTTAATGTTTTTAAAACAACTAAAATGCGCCTTTCGTTATTCTTAAGTACATAAAATAATTAAAAACTTTTACGTAAATTTTCATATAAAGTCTGATGTTGATAAGATAAAAATTATTTTATTTAATTAAGCACGACGATACAATATACTTGAATTATATCAACATTCTTCACATTTTTAAATAATAATCATAAAAAATACATTGAACAGATGGGCAAAGTAACAAATATTTTTACGCTTTATCACACTGATCGGACACTATGCATAATCCTAGTCAATGTGATAAATTATCCCACTTTATTTGCGATGCGTAAAAAAAAACACTTACTTAATCCATATTTACTTAAATGTAGTAATTTTTTTCTTTTATTTATCTTACTGTGCAAAAATAAAGCACACTGGCTGGGTGTTTATGCATAGACATTGGCCAATGTGACAATGTGACAAATATTTATCATTCTGCTCGAGTACAATGACAAATTTGCAGAACTTTGATCGTTTTCAAGACTCAAATTATTTTAAATTTCAACATTATATAGAAAAATATCATTATTTTGACAATCTCTACGGATTCCTGAATTTTCATGGTTAAAATTCGAGACACCCCATCCAGTATATGACTATTTTCCTATAGAACGTTGAAAGTGTTATGGCCATTAACTGTAACTCGATTTTATCGTTTTTTCCATGCTATAAACAGCGTATGTTTTTACACGGCTATCCCGCGATAATCGTTCAGCGAATCCGACTAAAAACCATAAACAAACGTCTCAAGTCGTTTGCGCTCTCCTTAGCATAAAGCTGCGTCCACATTGATCGGGGTCTTGCTCATGCTTCTGCTTGTGATCGTGCAAAGTAAGTCTTTTCTTGGTTAAACATTTACATTTTCGTGCCCATGAAACTTTTTCAAGAAATTTCGCGATATTCCGAAACCGTAAAATGAAGAACATTGTACATATTATTTTCCTTCAAATTATTAAACTCGGCAAAATCAGTAATAACTATATCATATTAATCATCCATTTTTTTAAGCAAATATAGCAGGAAATCTCATCTCACAAAAAACATATTTTATTAAAAGCACGCAAATATAAAAAACAACAGCTAGCTATAACCAAAAATATAAATGTAATACCATGTTACTTAAAAAAATATATTACACATCTTTTCAATTTGGTAAAATTAGACAAGGCGAAAACCTCGCATTCGTGGGAGAAATTTTCCGACTCGATTGTTTTGCATATTCAGATTCGTGAGATGTTCCTTAACATGAATCAAGATGATGCCGGCCGGAAATCTGGTGCCCATTTGTTTAAACAAACTTTTTTTAAACAAGTTGTAAAAATTGTTTTGTTCACTCCGGGAAAATTTTCTTTAGGTTTTTTTGGAACATTATAAACAAAAAAGTTCCTATACACTATGCCTCTAAAATTGATAGTTTTAAAGTTATAAACAATTTAAGTTGCTAAAAATGCGAAAATGACGATTTCCAACGGCCGATTTCCGGGTTAAAAATTGTTATTTTTGATGTTGCCAGGTTCCTAAATTAAAGTTTAATCATCCCCCTACAAGATGCTGAAGAGTTTTTGGGACTCTCATTATTTTAAAGCCTTGTTTTTTAATTGTGAATATTGCGCTATAAGCTTCTTTACAAACGTACATATGGAAAAGTTCCATTGTTCCTCAATATCAATATTTGGATTTCACAGCTTTTGGTTATCAAAATGAAACAGGTGAATTATTACCTAAATTTATTACCAAAGGTCCATTATCCAAAGACTTAGTTAAACAATGTAAATGTACAAAAAACTGCAAGACTAAAGCTTGTTCTTGTACGAAAAACTATGTCACTTGTGAACCTTTATGTGGTTGTAACATAGAACAGTGTGAGAATTCTTATGATTGAATAAATGTGTGATAATAATAATATGCAGTATTAAATAAACGTTCCTTAATAAAAATCAAATGTATTTGACACTATTGGCCTTTTCTCTTTTTTCTGCACTCTATTTACATTTTGAATTAATTGAATAAAATTATTATGAATTATGAAATTTAAATAATCAATTATTACATTGTTTTATGAGTAGTAATAGTACTTAGAATGCTAAATTCAAAGAACATAAGCTGAAGCCGCTAAACGAAATAGCGAATCCGCGTATGAGAGAGGCGCGCGCGCGGCTAATAGCGCTTTATTAACAATTAAAAAACAAGGCTTTAGAATAATGCGAGTTCCAAAAACTCTTCAGCATCTTGTAGGGGGATGTCTATACTTTAATTTAGGTACCTGACAACATCAAAAATAACAATTTTTAACCCGGAAATCGGCCGTTGAAAATCGTCATTTTCGGATTTTTAGCAACTTAAATTGTTTATAACTTTAAAACTATCAATTTTAGAGGCGTAGTACATAGGAACTTATTTGTTTATAATGTGCCAAAAAACCTAAACCGGAGTGAAAAAAAACAACTTTTACAATTTGTTTAAAAAAAGTTTGTTTAAACAAATGGGCACAAGATTTCCGGCCGGCATCAACTTGATTCATGTTAAGTAAGGAACATCTCACGAATCTGAATATGCAAAAAATCGAGTCGGAAAATTTCTCCCGCGAATGCGAGGTTTTCGCCTTGTCTAAATGTCAAAGCAATGAAGAAATTTTTAGACACTGATTTAAATATTTTACGTACTTTTCTGTCACAAAATAAATCGACGCTTTGTAAAAAATTCTCATAATGTATTTATATTGATCTATAATAAATATATAAATTATGCGATTTAGTGATTTTAATAACTTATACTTTATTATTAAATACACAATATTATCATATACAGGGTGATTCACAATTTATTCAGGAAAATTTGTGAGTAGATGCGGCATGAAAAATGGAGTCAATATCGTAAAAAAAATTTTTGTAAAATCCATATAGTTTTCGAGAAAAAAAATATTGAAGTTGCAGTATTGTCCACCATTACATGGCTGGACAACTGTAGTCTCTCGAGTCATTCGCGTTGTGCGCTTTACGCAATGCGCGTGGCCCAGCGACTCCGAATACTCAAATCCGATCTTACAATTAGTATTAACGTCACTGTGATAGTATTTACCATAGTTTTTTAGTAGTTAGTGTCAAAAATGGCTTACATGCAGACAAAAATCAGATTCCACAAAGGGGAAGTCAAGAGCCCCAATCGAAACGTGATCGAACGTTGACTCTAAGATCTCGCAGTTCTATAACCAGAGCGGAAGTTTCTGGTCAGTGTGAGTATACCACCCAAAGCAGCGAATACGCTTGTATTGTATCAAGCCAAGCTTAAAAAGCAGCACCACAAGGGCATAAAGACAGAAAAAACTAGCCAAAGCGTAAACATGTGCTCAAAAGTCCTAAGTATTAAAACAATCAATTAGAAAACGGCTCAGCTGAAAGCCTTTCTACCCTGACGATCTGTTAAAACAGGTGTTCGAGATAATCCTAAGCATGTGGAATATTGCGAACGTAGCGAACGAGGAATTTGCTTCGCTGGTGCTGCCAGCGCTTGCCGTGTTCGCTCGGGTCGCTTGTGATCAATGTGGACGCACCTTAAGACCTTAATTCCGCGCTAATAAAACTCTTGGCAAACGGCACGCCGCGCGTCCTATCGGGACGGCAGAATTAACACCAACAACTGGACGCGGATTTGCACGTTAGTTAAATCCGTTTTGGTCTAAATCCGGACGCCGAATACATACCTGCATTATTAATAATCCCCAGTAAATTTCCCCGCGTAGCGCTCATCTGTCAGGTTGAACGAACGGGCGAGTGCAAGAATAACATTGTAAACAGAAATAACGTATTATGTTATGTCGAGGTGGATTTTTCCGAGCTGCAGTGGCGAGATAGTCGCTTCCTCTGAAATAATTGTTCGGATTAATTGAATTAGCGGAGAAAATTTAAATTGCGCAACTGTTACAGTGGTGAGAGGCGAAGCTATAGCATTGTATTTAGAACGCGCCTTATTATTTTCCAAAATTTTGTCACTGAGAATATCCGCAAAATATTTACCAGAAAAACAAAAAGTTTTTTGGAGAATATTATATTGCTACGTAAATACAGGGTGTTCTACATTTCGAAAGCTGGTAGTTGGGTTAATTTAAAACAAAAATTCTTAAATGAACACAGGTCCGATTCGTCTTTGTTTAAGTTACAAGCATTTAAAAAAATATAATTTCATATTTCAATAAAAAATAAGTAGGTATGTTTATTAGGGCGGCCCAAAAAAATTGAATTTTTTTTTGGTGTCTCTTGTGAAAATATGTTAGTTTATCATGTTTAAAGAACCCCCTCAAAATATCAGCTAAAAAAATTCTTTTTAAAGGTTGCTCAAGATTTTTAAAAATTTCCAAAATCGTCAGAAAAAAATTTTTTTTAATTTTTTTCTCGTTATTTTATCATTTGCTAGGTTGAAAAAAATCTCGATTCTGAAAATTTCAAATCGATATTTTAATTTCTAAAGGTCACTCAGAATTAATTTTACTTTCAAAGTAGTGTACCTATGTTTTTGAGCGACCTCTAAAAATAAATATCAACAAATTAATAATTTTTTTTATTGAATTTGATGAACAAAAGAATAGAAATAAATCACGAGACACAAATTACAAATTCAATAAAAAAAATTATTAGTTCGTTGATATTTATTTTTAGAGGTCGTTCGAAAACATTTTAGGTACACTACTTTTTAAAGGTAAAATAATTATGAGTGACCTTTAGAAATTAAAATATCGATTTGCAATTAAATTTTCAGAATCGAGATTTTTCTCAACCTAGAAATGATAAAATAACGAGAAAAAAATTTAAAAAAATCATATTTTTGACGATTTTGGAAATTTTTAAAAATCTTGAGCGACCTCTAAAAAAATTTTTTTGAGCTGCTTTCTTGAGGGGGCTCTTAAAACATGATAAACTAACATATTTTCGCAAGACACGAAAAAAAAATAATCGTTTTTTTTCCCTAAAGTAGATATAAGAAAAAAGTTTTGAAATTAGCCCAGCTACCTTTTCTCAAAGTTTGTCATAGAGTCTGTAAAACACTGTATTTTATTGGAAAAACTAAATATTTAGTATTAAAGATGTACATGAACATTTCGAACGAAAAAGGAAATACATACATTTATTCCTTAAAACTAAATATTACTATAATATTTCATGCGCAATCGCGAACAGACAACACAGTATGTAGAGTTAACAGCATTAGCCATTACTGTGCATGCATAGCGTGCGATATCAATGTGCGTTATTATGGACGATATGGATAATTCTTTATCTGAATGATGCTTAGAAAACGTCACTGAAATTATAGTCACAATTTAATTGTCCACGAATATAAAGTTATATTTTTCTGGCTGATATCACTAAAACGTATATTTCAATAAATTCACTTAAAAATAATGTTTTATTAGAATAGATATTAAAATTATATCATTCTTTTAAAATTAAATATTACTAGACTGTTTCATGCGTAGTCGTGGACAACGCAGCATGTAGAGTATGACAGTATCAGTCGTTACTGTGCGAGGCGTTACATAGCGCAAGTTATCATCAATCCCGATAAAATGCTGACTTTGCAACCCTTGCAGTTTCATTGTTCTGATAAACTTATAAATATAGGTCAAGTTCATTGTTTAGCCAGTTATTGTCTAAAGGTAATACATAACTCATACCTTTGAGATTATCGTATTTCGACTTTAATTCCTCGATACTTTTGTGAAAGTTTTTAAAATAAAAGAAATTTTGTTTTTAAAAACCCAAACCGCTCGGCACAAGTTATCTCGCGGGATGTTGATGTGCGTTATTACGAATGATATGAACAGTTCTTTTATCTGAATGACGCTTAGAAAACATAACTGAAATTATAGTCACAATTTAATTGTCCAATTATTTAACTAAGTCTTAATCAGAACTGAAGATACTGGCGCTAGATAACATTTTTTTATTGAGTGGTAGAGTTATGTATAATATAAAATTATCCGTATCACTATTGACTTGGAACCATATGCTATGATTCATATTAATTGATTAATTAATTTAAAAGCACAGCTTTTAAATTAGTGATAGTAATCAAAAAGATAAATTTCAAACTGGTGCGAAAAACTTTCAATTTCACCAGTTAAGTGCATGTGGTAAGTTTATTATTTGTGCATTAATTGGTATTTAAAAAAATTGTGTGCAGAAATCTATTCTATAAAAATGCATTGTTAGTAAAAGTAAAAAAAAAACTAATACAAGGTAATATATAAATTTAATGCTAATAGGTATATCAATATGGATTTATTACTGATATGGTTGGGGTTTTTCACGAGTATAAAGCTATATTTTTCTGGCTATCACTAAATAGACCCGGAAATATAGGGGTATGCATGCATAATTCTTCGGTCAGACTAATTTTTTGTGCGCAATGCGCATTAAGTATTAGGTAAGTAATTTATTGCAACATTATTCATAAAAAAATTGGGATAACTGCTGAAAGACAGGTGATTTATGAGACATATATGAAAACTGATATTTATTGCGTTTAATGCAAAATTGCGTGCAAAGTAAATCTGATTATTTTATTAAGCACATATACAAAATATAGAAGATGTAGTAGAACGGTCAGAAAAAAAGTTAGTCGAAAAACGCGAATTTCTACTAAGACGGCATGTTTGATCAACTTTTAAACAATGTCGCCCGCCCCTTTTTCAGCGGATACGATACATATTATTCTACACTATTTTTACTATCTGCTCACAAAAAATCAGTCTGACCGAAGAATTATGCATGAAATGGTCATTTTCGTGCTAGATTTCCTGGTCTATAAAACGTTGATTTCAATAAATCCACTTAAAAATACTGTTTTATTAGAATAGCTAATCGATATCTTTATTAGCATCCATTAAAAAAGTATATTTTTTAGCACAAGATTTTTGGAAAATTAATAGTGACAATTAAGGCAGCTTTTTCAATATTAATGTATTAACTGAATATGTTTCTTCAAGACATATTATTTAGCATTTCTAATTCACCAAATAATTGTCTATAATAAACTTTATTTCTGTAATGAACCCTTTTCTTAGTGTAGTGTTTTGATATTATATGGAGTAAATCAAAGTTTTATTTTCATTGGCTTTCTTAATATCCATGAAAATTATAATAATTTCTATTTAATCTTCTTAAGAACGGGTAGGTAGGTTTATTTAAAATCTGTACTAAGCAAGGGTATTAAATAAGATTTGAAATCAGTTAAAGTATTACTGCCTTAGATTCAAGTGTACTGTAAAAAGCGAGAAAATCGAATTATACTCCAACTAAACGCATATGAGAAAATTGAGAAAATAATATGAACCATTGAAGCACAAATATCTTTCAAGTAGTATGGTTATGGATGATACAATAATATACTTCTAATGGTAGAAAAAAAGTATTTCCAAATTCTTATAATTCCAAGTAGGTAAACATTTACCTTACAACTGTATTTACACAGCTTTTATTGAACTTCTAGGTAATCCATATCAAACAAGAAATAATATAATATAGTAGCATTAACTACTATTTACTGTTTTTGTTAAGGTTAAATAAAAGGTATTTTACTTGCCAGAAAACTCTGAGACGATCTGCCCTTACCTGAAACAAAAGAGAAAGTAATTAGTATAAGTAATTAATTATATAACTATTATTTTAATGTGAACAAAGTTTTATAAATAACACTTTTGACCTATAGTATTACAAGGTTCCCAACAAAATTAGTTATTTAAATTATATGACTAAAACAACACTATATCCTGTGACAAAGGAAGGTAAGCAATAAAAAAATTTAAGTAATTAATAATAATACAAAGTAACTGCCTATTTTTATCATTTAGTATGCATCATGTGTGTGTAAATGCCTTTAAACAAAATCTTTCCACTCTCTTCATAATGTACCTCTCACACATTTCACATTAGTACACATTTCATAGGTCTATTTCTAATAATAACCGAGCTATAGCCAAACTATTGGATTGTAAGAGCAATGTCTCAATGAAATAAAGATTTAATTAATGATATTGTGATTAATATTCCAAATGGCATTGAATAACACCACCAATCTAGTCAACAGGTAAGATTACGCGTCAGAATAACCACCATACATATACCGGTATTGAATTTATTCTCTAATCAGCATGCCGCAAGTCAAACAATGACTATTGATTTAGCGATTTCGATGTCTGCAAACATGGTGTGAATATGGTCCCTTAAATGGTCATTGCTTATCACTGTTTTTTAATTAATTATATTGTGGAAAACCACTACCCTGCGGATTAATGCCAGAACAAGCATCGAATTATAACCGCAATATCTAATAAACAGCTAAGTTTATTCGTCAGCTGAACCACCAGTTATACACCGGTTCCGAACTTATTAGTTCTCCTCGATATATCACAGATAACACAACCGACGAAATATACAGCTATCTCGATATCTAGTCTCGTCATTAATTAAAAAAATTGTGTCGCTTAGTGCGTCTGCTATTGTTTACACAGTACCTGTCAGATTGACAGGTCGGTCATGTCAGTTTGACTGTACTCAATGCCTTGGCATTGAATGGCAGTGACCATTTGGGATATAATACACTTTGTATGTTAAATTTCACTCACTCACAAACCATGTCGGTAGGTAGATATTAAAATAGCTATATCATTCATCGGTTGCCCCACCTGTAGCAAACTGATGAGAATAGCCACGAAATCGAGTTATTTCTGGTGGTTATGCTGGCGAACGATGTAAGCTACTGACTAGACATTGCGGTTTTAATTAATTTCTGGTAGGAGCATTAGTTCGTAGAGTAGTTGCTTCCTACAATATTGTTAATTAAATCTTATCTTTGCCTACTTTGGATTCTCCCAATAAGGTGTAGGTTTTTAAATCAGTGAGGCAAAAAATTACTTAAGATATGCCACAAATAAAATAGGGTTGATACTTTTGTAGGGCCACTGTGTATAATTCACATGTTTGACTTTTTCATTATAAAAACCAAAAGTAAACTTAGGGTTAATGACATTTAGATCATGTTANTTTAAATTATATGACTAAAACAACACTATATCCTGTGACAAAGGAAGGTAAGCAATAAAAAAATTTAAGTAATTAATAATAATACAAAGTAACTGCCTATTTTTATCATTTAGTATGCATCATGTGTGTGTAAATGCCTTTAAACAAAATCTTTCCACTCTCTTCATAATATACCTCTCTCTTATGAATACACATTTCATACGTCTATTTCTAATAATAACCGAGCTATAGCCAAACTATTGGATTGTAAGAGCAATGTCTCAATGAAATAAAGATTTAATTAATGATATTGTGATTAATATTCCAAATGGCATTGAATAACACCACCAATCTAGTCAACAGGTAAGATTACGCGTCAGAATAACCACCATACATATACCGGTATTGAATTTATTCTCTAATCAGCATGCCGCAAGTCAAACAATGACTATTGATTTAGCGATTTCGATGTCTGCAAACATGGTGTGAATATGGTCCCTTAAATGGTCATTGCTTATCACTGTTTTTTAATTAATTATATTGTGGAAAACCACTACCCTGCGGATTAATGCCAGAACAAGCATCGAATTATAACCGCAATATCTAATAAACAGCTAAGTTTATTCGTCAGCTGAACCACCAGACATAACACCGGTTCCAAACTTATTAGTTCTCATCAGTATATCACAGATAACACAACCGACGAAATATACAGCTATCTCGATGTCTAGTCGTCATTAATTAAAAAAATTGTGTCGCTTAGTGCGTCTGCTATTGTTTACACAGTACCTGTCAGATTGACAGGTCGGTCATGTCAGTTTGACTGTACTCAATGCCTTGACATTGAATGGCAGTGACCATTTGAGATATAATACACTTTGTATGTTACATTTCACTCACTCACAAACCATGTCGGTAGGTAGATATTAAAATAGCTATATCATTCATCGGTTGCCCCACCTGTAGCATACTGATGAGAATAGCCACGAAATCGAGTTATTTCTGGTGGTTCTGCTGGCGAACGATGTAAGCTACTGACTAGACATTGCGGTTTTAATTAAATTCTGGTAGGAACATTAGTTCGTAGAGTAGTTGCTTCCTACAATATTGTTAATTAAAAACTTATCTTTGCCTACTTTGGATTCTCCCAATGAGGTGTAGGTAGATAGACGCACGACTCTAGAAACACTTCACATTTTTTTTTAAATCAGTGAGGCAAAAAATTACTTAAAATATGCCACAAATAAAATAGGGTTTATACTTTTGTAGGGCCACTGTGTATAATTCACACGTTGGACTTTTTCATTATAAAAACCAAAAGTAAACTTAGTGGTTAATGACATTTAGATCATGTTACATAAAAAATTATAAAATATGCGGAGTTCCCCAAAAAAATTGGATTTTCCTTGGGCCAAATGAACTCCACAATACAACCTTCGCAGGTCACATTACATGTATGATTGTTCTCTCTCTCACCCGGGAATGTGACGTTGCATGCGCGCCTTTTTTATCTCGCCCGAACAACATGACATACGGCCAGAAACGTCCACATATAAAAGCCAGCCCCGTAATCCATCTTCGAGATTTGTTGTAGCGCACCGCGTAGATACGATCATGATTCCTGCTCCTCGAATCGAGTTCAGTAATTCACTTGTTTTGTACTCGTATGCGCGACCCGGCAAGTGTCGTGAATGCGGTAGCAGCAGGCCTCGCTTTTCCCCAGGGGTATCGCCTAGGTACGGCCTCCGCGAAACATGACGGGCCCGCCTCGTTCACTACCCAAAACAACGTTTTTATTACACGTGTCTTCATTTTTGAACGACTGTTGAAGGGGCTACTTAATAATGAACAGAGTGACAGAAATAGCTAATTTGAAAAAAGTAAGAAAAAATAAGCAAAACTTTGACTAATGCATCAATTAATGGTTAAACCATTAGTACTTAAAATATTTACCATGTTTCTAATCTACACCAATGAGTCATTAAAACCAAAAAGGAAGAAAGTGAAAGGACACTAAAAATGTTAAGCAAAAAGGTTGAGTTAAAAGTCTCAAGGAAAAGTGTTATGGAACGTGTATATCAAGCAATGGAGACGATGGGACACGACAGTACATCTATGGAGTGGCCTAAGAACTAGGATAAGCAAAAAATGTTTCTTACAATTTTTTTGATAATCCAATACTATTTGAGTTATTTGCATTGAAAACCCAATTTTTTAATTGAATATTTGAGTTTTCAATCGCAAATAACTCAAAAAGTATTGGTTTATCAAAAAAAATTGTGAGAAACATTTTTTGCTTGAAATTAGTTGCTCTATCGACTCCCGGGATTATTTTGATAAAATTTATATTCCACCCCTACGAAGGCGTAGAAACCACCCTCAGGGTAAAAATATGTATCAGCATAGGGTGTATTTTGTTTCTTGAGCTATTCTCCACCTACTGCCCAAATGTCAAGCAAATCGATGCATAAGAGCGGAAATCAGAGCTAAAAACATCATAAACTAAAATATTCGTAAATTTAAGGGTTCTAAATTTTTCTAGCTCAATTTAAACAATGGATTCCTCATATCAAAAATTATAAAAAAATGTTTTGTATTTTTTTCCAAAATTATAATTTTGGGACTCAATTTTGAGGGTGTAAATGGGGTGCTGGTGAAATGTGATTATTTTTCCCTTAATCTGTTTCACTTATGCTTTAAAACGCTAATTTTTGTTTTTTAAATCTTTTTCCTACGAGACGCTACTTAATTTAGTCCATACCTAAGTCCAAATGAATTATAGCGTGGCCTTGCCAGTGAACTTTAGATTTTCGGGTGGTCTTGGAAAGAGAGGATTTCTGCCTTAGAATGAGTTTGGTGGTCACTGAGCGATTGTTGTGAATTTCGGGATGATCTCCTAGAACAGGGGTCGGCAAGTAATTTTAGGTGGGGTCCGGATACTTCTGAAAATTTTTAACGAGGTCCAGAAAAAAATTCATATTTCTTATTTTTTTATTTTAATTTGGACTTAAATTTAATCTGCTTACTAATTAAGAACTCGAAACACTCACATAATTGTAAAATACTAGAAAAAATTATAAGATTGGCACTTAAACATAAAGAACATTTTTAAAATAATTTATTTGAGTAATTTATATTTTCAAAAAATTTTTGGCGGTCCAGTATTTTACCTTCCGCGGTCCGGACCTGGACCGCGGTCCGCCAGTTGCCGACCCTTGTCCTAGAACGTAGACAATTCAAAACAGCATCGGACATCGTACACTCTGGTTTAGTGGATTTGAAGCAGCTTTCGGCTCCGTAGACACTACTGGTGGCAAACATCTAGTGCACCGCCTGGGTGTTTTTTGGATCTCTTCAGGGCTCTACGAGCGAACCTAACCTAACGTAGTCTACAATTTTTTTCTTAAATTTGTGGGAATAATATTGTACAATAAAGAGTGATTTTTTTTTTTTTACTTTAAATGTGAACAATCCGCCGACGTCTTTATAGAACCTACGAATGAGGAACATTTTACTGATTTTACTGAAATAAGCATTTTGCTAAAAAAGAATAATTAGATGTAATTGCGGATTTTGATTACTAGCGTACCGTGCAATCATAAGTACATAAAAGAAATTCAATTAAATGTTGAAAATTGGTTCCAAATTCACAAAATTGCAACAAAATAAGTGTCAAGTCACCGATTATACTGTGAAAATGGAACTGGCCCGCCGCGTCCGGCGGAGGCCTCCGCTGCGCCCNAGGACATATGTTTATTAAGTAAACTGCACTTATTTTTGGATTTTTTACATACCATATCCGTTTGTAACACCTATTCATTAACACCCTGTATATCATTATTATCCCTTAAAGGTCACACTAGTGCGAATTGGGATTTTGCCAACTTTGAACCTTTATTTCTTCTTTACTTGTTAAGGAAAACAAAGCATCTAATCAGAACTGGATAAAATTTTCTGAGAAATTGAATGAATTAGTTTTGAAAAAATAAAAACATTTTTTGAAAAATGACTTTTTTAAATTCGTATTTTTTTTATAAATAATGGCTAGAGACAAGTAAAAAAAAAATTTGAAGTCTAAATTTTTAAGAAAAAATTACCCCATATCCATATTATCGATTTTTCCGGGTACGTATCTCGCATATAGGAATTTTTTGTGATTTTTGGCTCGCTTTCTGTAAATTGTGTTATGTAAATGTTTATTTTGCACCCTTTTGTAAAACAATATCAATTTAAACAATATTATCCATAACTATTGACAAATACCTACATATTAATTATAATTAAATTATTCATGAAAAAAAAAAAATAAATGAAGTGAAAAAATCGGAAATTTGCATTTCAATTCAGTTTATTTCTAGATTATATGACAAATTCAGCCACACTTTTGCTCACACCTAAGTCACACTAGTGCGAATTCGCACGGATCACACTTTTCACTCTCTAGTTTGGTCGACAATAACAGACTTGAGGCCAGCTGTGGTACGGCTCGACTATTTGGGCTATAGAAAGAACTATCGTGGTGAGGGAACCTTCGGCTGCTGCTACCTGAGAAATGCAAGCTGTTCTAAAAAAAGGTGGTGCAAATTCGCACTAGTATGACCTTTGAGGATTATATTATGATAAAAATATTTTTTCTAAAGGAAACTGTCAAGAAATGTTGAAATGTCAAAAAAGATAGGAACTTTAGTTAACTGGAAGTAAAAATATTTGTTTTTTTCTACAAGAAAAAGCTCTATTTCATTAAGCTATTTATTAGTTGGATTGGAAAATCAAATGTTCAAATTTTGCAACTCAAACTATCTACCATTATTTTCCATGTCGGAAAATTGCAAATAGAGGTTCCCAAAATTACAGTGGATCAAAGGACCCCGCACTTTTCTTATGTAAAAGTGNGTCACCGATTGTTCTGTGAAAATGGAACTGGCCCGCCGCGTCCGGCGGAGGCCTCCGCTGCGCCCCGTGGAGGAGGTGCCTTCTTTCCTTCACGGCGAGCCCGCTCGCAACCGCAGAGCCCGTCCTCGCCGGCAAAGAAACCAACCAGTCCGACTTCCTGCTTAAACTTGGTTTATGTTGTTCTGTTTTCGCCATTAAGTCGTTAATATGTCCGAAGATTTATTAAATGAGTTTTTTGTTAAATGGCCTGGATATCGCGCGACTCGCTCCACGGCCAGAACTTGCTGGATGTTCTCGGTAATTGTTTCCATAAATCTCTCCCAGGTATCGTTAAAGTTTTTATGTGTTCCGCAGGGGTCGCGGCTCGGCCCACATTACCCGGATAATTTATATGGCCTGCTCTGCGGAGCCCCGCGAAGGCGTGCACTCACTATCGGGGCTCTAAATATAGAAGGGACCCGATTACTGGCTCAATCCTCTATGTATAAGGCAAGAGGAAGGTGTATCTTAAGCGTGTAACGGGACGAAAACCACTGCCGTGATGGATAATAAAAATGGACACAAATACGGCCTGCAGAATAATATGCTGCTCCCGCACAAAAAAGTCAACTAACACCACTGGATTAACGAGAATAGAATGAGTTGTAGGAATATTATGTATGTATTATCCCTTAAAGGTCACACTAGTGCGAATTGGGATGTTGCCAACTTTGAACCTTTAAATCTTCTTTGACTTGTTAAGGAAAACAACGCATCTAATCAGAACTGGGTAAAATTTTCCGAGAAATTAAATGAATTAGTTTTGAAAAAATAAAAACATTTTTCGAAAAATGACTTTTAAATTCGTATTTTTTTTATAAATAATAACTAGAGAAAAGAAAAAAAGAGGATTTTGAAGTCTAAATGTTTAAGAAAAAAATACCCCTTATTGATATTATCGATTTTTCCCGGTACGAAATCTCGAATATAGAAATTTTTTGTGATTTTTGGCTCCTTTTCTGTAAATTGATGTTTATTTTGCACTTTTGTAAAACAATATTAATTTAAACAATATTATCCATAAATATCGAGAAATACCTACATGTTACATTAAAATTATTCATGAAAAGAAATAAAAATATCGGAAAGCATTTCAATTTAGTTTATTTCTAGATTATATGACAAATTCAGCAACACTTTTGCCCACACTAGTCACACTAGTGCGAATTCGCACCAATCACACTTTTCAAACTCTCTAATTTGGCCGACAATAACAGAGGCCAGCTGTGGTACGGCTCGATTGTTTGGGCTATAGAAGGAATTATCGTGGTGGGGGAACCTTCGGCTGCTGCTACATGAGAAATGCAAGCTGTTAAAAAAAAGGTGGTGCAAATTCGCACTAGTGTGACCTTTGAGGATTATATTATGATAAACATATTTTTTCTTAAGGAAACTGTCAAGAAATGTTGAAATGACAAAAAAAGATAGGAACTTTCGTTAACTGGAAGTAAAATTACTTGTTTTTTTTTTCTAGAAGAAAAAGCTCCATTTCATTAAGCTATTTATTAGTTGGATTAGTATGGAGTATGGAGTTGGATTAGTTGGATTAGTATCGGTCGATAGCCGCACGGCTTAAGGCGTCAGTACTTAAATCGATGTGTGTTAATTCTGCCCGGGTTCGAATCCCGTGGCCGATAGACCGTAGATTAGCTATGTTTGTACGGAGGATTGGCACCCTCTGTGCAGGTATGGTAGGGTGGAACAATGTTGGCTTGGGTCAATGTAAGAGATTGACACCGGTTGGCATTTGACCACCCCCCCTAATTAATGAGGTTTTCCAGGTTTCCCTCATTCCTGCACTGAATTGTGGTTAGGGCCTACCAACATAAGTCGTTCCTGGGCGCACATGCGGCCTGCTTAATAATAATATACCGCCTCCTCTCCCGCCTCTATTATTATTATTATTATTATTATAAACAGCTTCAATAATATGACTAGTTATTTATATTAAATGATCAAATTTTGCAACTCAAACTACCTACCAATATGTTCCATGTCTGAAAATTGCAAATTGAGGTTCCCAAAATTACAGTGGATCAAATTTATTCTAGATATGGAACTTGAAGATTTGAGCTCCAATTAAGGTGCAATAATTATTATTCGAAGGTTTGTCAAGTATGTTGATATTTGCTAAGCAACTAAATAAAAAATGTCAACCACTTTAGTAGAGATTTTGTTTGAAATTTAAATATTTTTAATTAACTATTCGCAATAGTTTTCAATGTATGTTTTCGCCATGGAAATAGACTTCCAACCCCCATATCTTTTGATGCAGGTAATATCTGCCACCAGAATCAACTAAAATCGATGCACAAGAGTATCTCAAACAGTGGCCCGTATAGTCTTTTCGATGTGGCATTTTCAGATATGGTGTTTTTTATTTTAGTAATACCAGCCACTTGATTGGCCCATTTTTAGCAGCATATCTAACTACAACTTTTAATAAACTCAAAGCAGGTCATAATGTGGTACATACATACATGTGAAATGACAAATCCTCTGAGCATTTACTCAAGACATTTGTCTTGCTGTTATGTGCAACAAATATGGCGACCAGAACGACTGTAAAGCTGTAAAAATCGTTTATCTAGGAAATTTTATCTAGTGCTAGTGTATCGAAGGAAAGGTATGAGAATATATCTGTAGTATGATCAAATGAAGGAGAATGGTACAATTGAGGTTCTTCCTTTTTGCTTGCATGAAAAGTCGAAATATATATCAACAAACATTTCAAGTAGGAATACACTTAATAATACAAGAATATGTAGTATAGTATTGGACATTTAATTATCAGAGTAAGAATCTTTGAAACCTGATTGCAAATATTATTTGATGATGCAGCTACTCCACTTTAGATATAAATTTCAATCTTACAGTTACGGGCGATAGCAAACACAACATCCTCTAGAGATGCTATGTGAATTTAAAGATCAATTACTAGTGACTTCAAACGTAGATACCACAAAAACAGCCCGGAGAAAGATCCTCGTGTTACTTCCATGCCTTCAAAATTTTGTCACGATTAAGACTTTTACAATAAAGAGCACACTGATATATATATCTAGAGAAATACTATAGTCTGTTTAGAAATGAAAGAGAGTAATAAAAGCTCATTATGAATGCAAATCGTAAATAAATGTAGTACTGGTGCTTATATTCAATACTTTTATATTATGTATTATCGGTATAGGATGAGGTGTACTTTTAATAAAACTTTGTGTGATCGGCCTGTACTAAATTGTAGCAGGTAGCTAAAATTTAATCCCCGACAATCCGTCTTTGTCTATGCCGCTTCAATTTCTCGGTCCATTTCTCTTATAAGTAAACAATATAAAAACAGCATTTCAAAACATGAGGCTACTTTAAGCATCATAACCGGGTTAAGAGGGTTTTTAGTAATTCAAATAAAATTATTCAATATTATTATCAAAATATTTATTTAAATTTAATGAATAGACTTTTATTCCACACAAAAATATATGTATTTTGAAAATTCAAATTATGGTGAGTAAATGTAGTGTTGTATAAATGTACAATAAAGAAAATAAAAAAGTAGGTATATTAAAATTCATCCTCTGAATATTCTGATGAATTATCTTCGTCTCCTAGATTGATAACGATAGGTTCCACAGTAACGTCAATTAAATTATCGAGTTCCCACATTTTCTCCTCTTCTTTTTGTACATGATGTATACATCTTTGCCAGTTATCTGCAGTTACTCGTTCCAAGGAATTTTTTAACAAAATTTTCACGTCACTTAATTTAAACGTCGTATTATTTCGCGCTACATCTCCTTTTACCTGCGCCCAGACTAATTCGATTGGGTTAAGTTCACAGTGATAAGGTGGTAACCGTAGTACCGTTATTTGGCGATTTGTTGCCATTTCATCGATAACATATTTTTTCTGATCTTTATTAAGATTGACAAGTGTCAAAAGTTCCTTTTTCACCATATTTGTTTCAAAAGAAATGTTTTTTCCGGATAACCATTGAATTATATCGGCTTTCCTCCAAGCAGTCGTAGGCGTCCGCTCGGTCTGCCGTGAATGGTAACTGGCATTATCCATGACAATTACAGACCCCGGAGGAATAAGATCCAACATCTGTGTAAAATACTCTTCGAAAACATCTGCGTTCATGTCTTCGTGATAGTCACCTGTATTTTTAGATTCAAATAAAAGTAAACCGCCATCTACAAAACCACTGGCACTACCTATATGTGTCACTATTAATCTTCGCCCTTTACCTGAAGGTGCCTTGAACCCTGTTGAAAGTCCATCCAAAAATGCTTGTCGAAAACTTTTTACATTTTTATCTTGCCATACTTTTGTTACAGTATATCCCTCGTTGACCCAAGTTTCGTCTAGATAATAAATATTCCTCCCTTCGTCACGGAATTTTCTAATTGATCTTAAGTAGGATCTTCGCCAACAAATAATTTCATCTTTATCGATAAGAACTGACTTCCTGTTCTGCTTTTCCCAGCAAAAATTCAACTCTCGTAAGACGGCCCATAATTTGCTTCTACTGATTTTTGGCAAATCGTTGTCCTCTGAAAGTTCACTTAAAATTTTGTTTAGCGTTGGTATTTCTTTTTTAAAATAAAATGAGTGTACTTTTCTGCGAATGACATTTTTGAAGAAATCATCTATAACGACTTTTGACCTCCCTGTAGATGATTTTGGGGGATTTACAGTATCTTGTTCATTTTTTGTTTCCTTTAAAAGTCTGTAGATAGTCGATTTTCCAATCCCTGTCATTTTGGAACACTTTTCCACGATGTCGTCAACACTGTTGGTAGGATTTTGGTGTTTCAATGCATTAAATACATTTAATATAATAATCTTCTCATTCTGAGACAGCGCACATCTTTTCACGCGTTTAGCAGGTACGTAATCTGATAAGCTCGACATTTTACCCAAACAATATTATATCCACTGGCACAATAGTCACTAAACACAAGTCGAATTTTACTCTACTGCACTAGCACGTCTTCGTATATTCAGCTCTAAGACTGGATTGATCTGTCACAATACACTGGCTCCTGCCCTATGATGTATCCAGTAAAATATACTAATATACACCCATTACCTGTCAGCATTAGTGTTACCCGATAATTACCTGAAACGATATATTAGCACGCCCATGGCCGGTTCTTATCTCGGGGTTTTATTACTCTCTTTCATTTCCAAACAGAGTATAGTTCTAAGAGACAAACTTTACTAAAAAAATATATATATAAAATGGGTCTTGAAACACACAAAAACTGAACACTTTATAAAGAAAGCCCTCAAAGCATGCCGATATAACAAATGCAAAGCGGCAAACGTTGCGACTTCAAAAAAAAATCGCTTGAATATTTATACAATGAGAGAATTCGAAAAGCGATTTAAGGTGAAACGCAGGCTTTCTGCCAAGATTACTTGGCTTGTTGGTCGGTAATTCCTGGAGGGTCAAACCATTCGAGCTACCGCGGGAAACTTATAACATCTTTCGAGTATCAACCGAGGATTAAAATATACAGTTCATCATTTGCAAAGTATTTATTGCCGCAAAATTGTTGCTGGCTTAACGTTAATTATAGCATTTTCTTGCTATCGGTGCATTTCCAAAATAGGACTGGGCGAATATCTCACTATTCTCGTTTCTGCAAAACTATAATAATACGAAACTTTCTATGTTACGTTCTTCACTTTCAAACTTCAATTCTTAGGTTCAAAATATCGCTTTACATTCCGGACTTGCTTCTTGAACACCCTGTGTGTATTTACTCTCTAAATACTACGAATTTCCCATGAAACGTTATACGCAAATTTGTTTAAAGCCAAGAATATTCATTACATATTTTTCTTTTATTAATTTTCTTATCTTATTTGCTCGGACGAGATAAGGACACTCGATTAAATAACGATGCAGATAAATAGATTTTAAATGTCAGAATAAATATTTACACAACACATGATGGCTCTTTACCTTTTACCAAGAACTAACCTATACATTTTCGAAGGGAACAAGTAACTGCGACGTAGTAGGTCAGTATTATAATCTCATCTGAAAAAAAAAATAACTGACTTCAAGTGGATATACAAATAATAATATTGCAAACTTCGTATACAAATTAATGCGACACTTTCAAGGTTGATTTTCTTGCGAACGGCTATTCTGATTTTGACGATCTTTTTTTAATTATACGTTTGTCTACTTGCGTCAAACTGTAGTACCATCTTTTTTGAAGAATTTCTTTTTGATTCAAGCCATTATCTATATTATTAGTTGCGATAAATTAAAGCGCAGTAAATTATTAAAAATTATTTAAAAACTTAAAAGACAATATTGTATCGATTGATTTTTTTCTTTGTGTTTGTTACTGATCTTCTTGCCTGTTTTTAATTTTATACGATAAACTGATCCAATTTAAGTGAACTGTGTTCAAGTAGATAATTTGTATTTTACCTGGGGCATAAAATTCTTATTCAAAATTGAAATTTCCATAGAAGTTTCTATTTCAACGTCATCATTCGGAAACAAACATATAAATCAAAAAGATCATCAAACTTTGGGCTTCTAAATTTAAGGAACATTTTTGTTGGTGACTTAAATGTGATAGGAAGTACGATTTTTACACAATCTTTAGTGTCAAAAGATTTTCACAGCTGGCAGCTGTGACGTTGATTTTAGATGAAATAGAAAAATTTACTACATAACGAAAACAAATACAATTGGATAAAAATTGCAAAAACGGATAAAAATCGGCAACGAGAAATAATTTATCACCTTGTTCAGATCTCGAAAATTTTTTATGGAAAAACAGTACCAGTCTTTCAAATTGCATTGAATTAGATGCGACGGTTGTTGACATATTATTTTCATAGACGTGCGAGATAAGTATACAATATTTATGATATTTACCACTTACCTCGTCCTTTAGGATTAAGGACAACGCGTGTGTCCCGATTAGATTCCAAAACTAATATTTTTATAATTTTATTAAATAAAAGAGGTGCCACATTTTGCAACTTTTAAAGGCCCTTGCGATGATAAACGTTTATTGTAACAAAAACTTTTCTGTAATAACAATATTAAAGTATCCCCATTTCAGTTGGCTTAGAAATACATTACATTTAACTAAATTTGTTGAAATATTAATAAAAACAGTGAGAAATTTAACACAAATTCTAAAATGTGTATAAATCAGCGACCCCAAAAACCCACCGTAACAAAATTCAGGCAAAAATATTGAATAGAAAAATGCGTGACTTAAATGGGCATGTGGAGACCCTGATCTGCAAATTATTTTAAAATGTTTTTTCGAAGTATTTACTTTTATTTTAGGGGATATTTTAGCGTTTTACTAAAAAATTACTTGGTAAATCGGTTTTTGGGCTACAGATATGGATTCAGCATAAAAAATACACAAAATCTATGTACCTACTACTCCTGACTCTGGTACAGATTTTTTTGTCGGGCTGTATTATTAGTAGGCTTAGTGCACGTGCAGAGTCTAACAGAGCCGGCACGGGGGTCGGTGGCCTTCACAGCTGACGTTTGAACTGGTCAGTTATTTACGGAACCTTGTAGTAGTTGATGTCGTGTCGATACTTTTCTTTTTTACGTCTGCTGTGAATTGTATTAACCGTGTGTATCTTATATATAAAATTCTCGTTTCACAATGTTCGTTCCCGTACTCCTCCGAAACGGCTGGACCGATTTTGATGAAATTTTGTGTGCTTATCGGGCAGGTCTGAGAATCGGCCAACATCTATTTTTCATACCCCTAAATGTTAAGGGTGGTCCACCCCAAAATTTTTTTTTNTTTTTCGAAGTATTTACTTTTATTTTAGGGGATATTTTAGCGTTTTACTAAAAAATTACTTGGTAAATCGGTTTTTGGGCTACAGATATGGATTCAGCATAAAAAATACACAAAATCTATGTACTCCTGACTCTGGTACAGATTTTTTTGTCGGGCTGTATTATTAGTAGGCTTAGTGCACGTGCAGAGTCTAACAGAGCCGGCACGGGGGTCGGTGGCCTTCACAGCTGACTTTTGAACTGGTCAGTTATTTACGGAACCTTGTAGTAGTTGATGTCGTGTCGATACTTTTCTTTTTTACGTCTGCTGTGAATTGTATTAACCGCGTGTATTTAATAACTATTTATAAATAGTAACATAATTTACATTAAAAACTATTAGTTGGGGGAAAAAGCGAGTTAAAATGCCAAAAGAGACTTTCGATCGTTTCGGGCGACGTTCAAGGACATTTTTAGCATATTTCCCATTACCCAGACGAAAATCCGAGATATACAACCTGGAGATTTTGTCGTCTACTTTCAGATGCCGTTTTCAGAATTTAAATCGGACCAATTTTGATAAATCGCCACACTGTGCAAAACAAGACCCTAATTTGTTTATAACCATCTTCTGTACGATTAAACTACATATTATTATCTGTCATTTTCCGCAAGATAGTTTTTCCAGCTTTTTCCGGATTTTCTCTGTAAAAAATGAACCGATCGGGTCGCACAAAAAACCATTTTATAGATTTTTTTTGTTCTCTACAAAAGTCCTATTTAGAGTAAGACGATTCCATCATTATTTTTCGAGATATTATAAAAAAACAAAAAAAATGTCATTTGTTTGCAGTTTTTATTGTTTAAAAAAATTGTTCACGACTTTCCTGGGGAAATCACTTGAGTTTTGATTTACTAAGTACTTTTCAAAAGAAAATACATGGAATTTTAATATTTGAGTGTAAAAACAGCCTCGTTTTTTGCTCTATTGGTTGGTCTACTATGTTGCGACATATTTTCTGTAAACATATTAATATTTTCATTCGTAATCCGACTACGGTCCTGTTAAACTCCGCGCCGCATTAAGTCTAGTTACTAGTCTTTTTAAACATTGTAATAACAACATGCTGACGTGATTTTCCAAAAATTTTTTAGTTTTTTTTTTACCATTAACAAACCTAATATACGGTTCTATTACGTTATGTTAAAACTTCAAACTCGTTTTTAAATAGCAGTGGAAGCAATGTTTCTTTTGCTTCCGAGGGGGCGCACCCCCTGTGTAGTAATTCTGTTCTAATCTGCAAGAAAATAATGAGTAAATACACCCCCTCCATAATCAATGTTCCCAGAACAACCGACTGTTCAAATAAACTCAGTCCCTACAACCCAACCTTTGTTATCGAACTTGAATAAGATCCAAATTCAATTAGGCGCGCCGTAGGATGTACGAAATTGATGTATTTTTTCCTAAAGTGAAATAACATTGTACCATATTCACGTGGGAGGGCACGTGGCAGCCACCCTTGAACTTGGTCCCTTGCGGCAAATATTTTAATACACGCGATGCGACGTCTGCAAATGTATAAGAAGCCTGAATACAATCTGAATATTTTATCTACCGATACAATTATGTAACAAAAATCATGAGAAAAATAGCCATACTTAATATTTCACCCGTAATACATAACAATATCTCAGGTGGCAATTCCAGAGTCATTTTAAAAATGAAAACGTTAATTTTGACTTTATTCCAACAATCGGATTAAAAATAATCATGAAAGTCCGAAAAAAATGTAATTAAAATTTTTTTTTCTGTTTTTTTTTGGGCATTTTGCCACCAAGAAAATTAAAAATTAATGAAACACTCTTGTGCGAAAAAATAACTGTCACAAATAATTAACTTCAAACAATATTTTAGATTTTCTAAGGGATACTTAGTTATTTAAAAAAAAATAAATAAAAATTTCTATAACAGTACGTCGAAGATAAGGATGGGATAGCATTAGGATCTAGGAAACGGTAAGAGATACGGGGTGGCTCAAATTAGAAAAAAGTTTTGTTTATTTATACCTAACAATATGCCGTTTAGAAAGTTTTAAAATTCCGGGTAGTTCCGGAGATATCCGGAAAAACCAGAAAATTTATTGACTGAACCAGAAAATTTATTGACTGACAGTGGTAGTTCAATATTGATTTGTAAATAATGGAAAAAACCGTATTCAAATGGTGATATTTAAAATTAATTATTTATTCATGGGTAATATCCCAGTTTGCTACTAATAAGCAGAATTAAGAATTATACGAAATCAGTTTCAAAATTTTAATAGCTTGTATACAGTGTGACTCATTTGAAACTGAGACACCATCATAAAATTTTTATTTACATAGCAATTTTTATCAACTTTTTTTTATTGTGGAGGGGAGGAAAGCGTTCTTTAGGACTTTTTATACAAAAACCAAGGCCTACCATATTATTTTTGTAGGGTAAATATTGAAGAAACAATATTAGCGATTTTTTAAGAAAAAATATAAGTACGCACGAGTACTGCATATTAATTATTATTCTACGATCAAATTGACAACTGTGCTGATCTTACGGATTTATATCTCTTCATCCAGTAACCCATGAAATAAAAAGTGAAATACGTTTTTATTAGAAAACATAACAAAATATTATAACAAATTGAAGTTTCCAATACGGTTTCTTCAATTTTCATCCCTCAAAAGTAGGCTTTGGTTTTTGTATAAAAAGGATGACACTTGGTACTAAAGTACACTTTTCCCCCTCTACAATTCAAAAAAAATTGGTCAAAATCGCCCTGTAACGACATTTTATATTTTCAGAAACCATACATCCTCCATATAGTCCAAGCATTCTGTCACGGATTAATGTTGAATTTGCAGAAATTATTACCTGTACAAAAAAAATATGACCGTATAGAAAATTAAATTTTAAATTGAGTTTCTTGTTCTTTAAACTCGATCCAATATGGCGAACATGGTTAAAAAAAATCGCAAAGTTGAAAAAAACGGTTTTTCTAAAATAACTAAAAAAATATAGCACGGATTGAAAAATTTTAAATGAGAAAGTTGTAGGTTTTAAAAAGATCTATCGACTGATTTTTTGAAAGTATCGATTGCTTTGTTACTTTTCGAGATATATCGAAAAAACCGTTAAAAATCTTCTCTTTTCTCTTCTTCTATAACTCGTTTACATTTACGTGCCCATATTTGCTATTTACTGCAAGCATAGCCCGCGGCAAGCCAAAAAAGTACATTTTTGAAAAATTTAAAAATATTAATTATTTTTCGAGATATATCGATTTTTTGAAAAAAAGGCGCTCTCGAAAATTGGCTAGATCTTCTCAGCGGATAGCCCTACAGTAACGATTTTCGGTTTATTTTCTTCGTAAAGAGTTATATTATCATGCTGTTAAAAAATGTTGACGATTTTATTAATTTTAAGGATCAAAAAATGACTGAAAAAGTTGCACTTTTTTTGGGTATGTTTTTTTCAAATAACTATTTCAATTTTTATTATTTTTTTGTACTTAATCTGGGGTAGCTAAACACGAATATTATAGCATTTTCGCCTTAGAAGCAAAATAGACCCGTAAATGTTTAGTTTTCTTTCTTTAAAAGTCATTTTCATAAAATAAAAATTGAAATAGTAATTTGAAAAAAACATACCCAAAAAAGTGCAACTTATTCAAAGTCATTTTTTGATCCTTAAAATTAATAAAATCGTCAACATTTTTTAACAGCATGATAATATAACTCTTTACGAAGAAAATAAACCGAAAATCGTTACTGTAGGGCTATCCGCTGAGAAGATCTAGCCAATTTTCGAGAGCGCCTTTTTTTCAAAAAATCGATATATCTCGAAAAATAATTAATATTTTTAAATTTTTCAAAAATGTACTTTTTTGGCTTGCCGCGGGCTATGCTTGCAGTAAATAGCAAATATGGGCACGTAAATGTAAACGAGTTATAGAAGAAGAGAAAAGAGAAGATTTTTAACGGTTTTTTCGATATATCTCGAAAAGTAACAAAGCAATCGATACTTTCAAAAAATCAGTCGATAGATCTTTTTAAAACCTACAACTTTCTCATTTAAAATTTTTCAATCCGTGCTATATTTTTTTAGTTATTTTAGAAAAACCGTTTTTTTCAACTTTGCGATTTTTTTTAACCATGTTCGCCATATTGGATCGAGTTTAAAGAACAAGAAACTCAATTTAAAATTTAATTTTCTATACGGTCATATTTTTTTTGTCCAGGTAATAATTTCTGTAAGCATTTCTCTATAATGCTTGGACTAATATCCTAGTTTCCGTCGCGTTACGTGTCGTGGGCCAAATAAGAACAAAGCAGACACATAAAAAAGCGTCGACATCAAGGCATCAAAACTTCGATGTCTTCCCGACTGAAGAGCCTTTTTTACTGTGAAAACATAATACGTCCAGTCCAGATTGGTTATACCCGCAATAAAGATAGTGTGTATACACTAAACGGGTCCCACTTTCCCCTTCGCTTACAGCCCTACTTTCGCCTCCCCCCACCCCGCTCGCCGGGCTGAAACCGCCCACGCAAATGTCTGTCTGGCGCAACGTTGTCAGCTCGCCCAAAGCAGAGCTTTCTTTTGGGAATTATTCCCCGTTTTTATTTCGCACACACGCTTAAACTGTTAGAAACAAGAAAAAAAAAACGAATTCATGTTCTATTTAATAACAAGAGATTTAATAAAAATGAATTATAAAGTGAAAAATGTATGTGCAACAATATTAGTCATTTTGAAAATTCCCCAGATCTACCTCGACGCCGGCCGACGCGGCAACGCCGCCCGGCTCCCTGACATACCTTACGACCGGTTACTCTGACCCAGCAACCGCCAACAGCGGGGCGTCGCGCCGGCCGCTATTGATCGGGCGTCCCCAGCGTCTTTCCAGACGACGCCGCCGCCACCACCGTCGAGACGGCCGCATTCACTAGCACGCACATCACGTCTGCATTGTTGCCGGGCGCGCCGAAATTTACGCGAAACACAAAGGAGGACGGCGCCCGACAGATCCGAAGGATAATAATTGTATCCGGGTCCCGTTCAAGGGGATCGTCCTGCGAATTTTAGGGGGGTTATCCTCGGACGGTCTCTAGCGCTGAGGAATCTCGAGCAATTTTATTACTGGCGCTCAACAACAATTGACAATTGTATTCGAATGTTTACACACGTATTATTAACAGAAATAAGAAGTTCGCCGGAAAAATCTGGCAAGGGCGCGATATTATTTATTTAAAAGGTAACTAAAAAAACATCAAACTTTGTTACATATGATAACATTTGTACATAGTTACTATATCCTCCCTTATACGGAACGCATATGTTTCAACGCTCTTGTGGATTAACCCTAATTGTTACTATAAAACAACCGTAGGGTAGGTAATTGTTATTTTATAAGCAATTGCCACTTTATATTAGAAGCTCATATTTAAGATTATTGCTTTAAAAATAATTGTATTATACAGTGCTTTCGAAAAGTAACGAATAAATTCATTATTTTTTAAATTGAGAAGTTTTCGAAAAAATCCCCTTGCACATAGATTTTGTTTTTAAAAAAGGCACTTTTTGACATACGACCCATATTGGTGACGTCATCGTTGTTCGAGATATGACGTCATCGACAATTTTTTTAAATAGCAACCCCCAATTTTGACCATGCCATTTGAAAGAGCGTGTCATTCTACATACACAGATCATGAAAAATTATGGTGTTACATAACAAAAATTTCAAGAAAATAATGTTTGAAGATCTTAAAATTTAATTTTCACAATACTGAAAATGATAATGATTATGTAAAAATCGACTAAATTAAATGTTCAAATTGTGCACCGTTGGCTGCCTGACAGTAGCCAAGACGATTAATAAATTCTTTTTGGACATTATCACCTAACTGGAGCAAGATACTTGGATTTTCTTCGAGACGACCTCATTCTGAACTAATAACTTTATATCCAGATACATATAGAGGGACATGATCTTCCAAGAAATTACATTTTCTTTCAACAAGATGGTGCACCTCCCCATTATGCAACACCTGTCCGTGCTTATTTAGATGAGCTGTTCCCGAATTGTTGTATAGGGAGAAGGGGGCCGATTGGGTGGCCAGCCAGATCGCCTGATTTGACACCCTTAGATTATTTCTTGTGGGGATACTTAAAAAGCAAAGTATACGTTACTAGACCGGTTAATTTAGAAGATTTAAAAGCAAGAATTCGTCACGAGATACATCGTATACCTTCTGAAGTCATTGATGTGACTGTGAAAATTAAATTTTAAAATTTTCAAACATTATTTTCTTGAAATTTTTGTTATGGAACACCATAATTTTTCATGATCTGTGTATGTAGAATGACACGCTCTTTCAAATGGCATGATCAAAATTGGGGGTTGCTATTTAAAAAAATTGTCGATGACGTCATATCTCGAACAACGATGACGTCACAAATATGGGTCGTATGTCAAAAAATGCCTTCTTTAAAAACAAAAATAAAAAATAATGAATTTATTCGTTACTTTTCGAAAGCACTGTATGTTAATCCATGTTTCTGTAATAATAAGGAGAGTGTTAAATAAGTATGTCGAGAAACGACTGTTTGAGTGATTTTAAACAAAGAAGATTATATAAACATGGTCCGCAAATTGATAACTTTAGATATTCCAAAACTTAAAAGAATATCTTAATACTTTTGATATACAGGGTGTCCCGTATAAGAACCGACACAGGGCAGGTGCATGTACGGGTGTCCAAAATGTTGTAATTTAACCAAACTTACCTATATACAAAGTTGCACCCCTGAGGAATTATTAGCCACTAAAGTGGGGCCCTAAATTTCGAAAAAAATTAATATCTCTATATGATTAAGGTTTAATACTGGTCTTCTTTGACTATGATTTAAAGTTAATTGAAGCACTACAAGGTGTTCATTCCCGGTATCTCCTTAACTAGTATACGTAATTACATACAGGGCGTTCTAATTAAAACTTCCCACCTGAAAAATATCAGAATGAAAAAAGAAACAAAAAAAATTGAGACACGTCGATTTTCTTTTCAATTGGGACACATAATGGCTGGCGTCTTAGAAGGTACCCCTTAAGCAGGGGCAAAAAATACCCTTAAACTTTAAATGGTACCACGTGTTGAGTGATAGGTACCTCATTTTAAAGCTTTTTCAATTCTGCTCACGTGACATATGACTTTTTAAATTTTGGTTTGGATATTACAATAAAATCGTCACTTAAAGAATATCAATATTATCAATGAATGAAAGAATGTTATTTTATTAAATGATCCAAATTAGTTTCTCTCCGCTTCCATACAATTAAAATATTTGCTCCGCTTCAGAACGAACATTTCGAAGAATTTCGGGTATTACCTGTGTCTCAGGTTTTTTTTGTATTTTTTTTTTTTAATTCTGATACTTTCCCGTTGGGAAGTTTTCATTAGCACACCCTGAATATCCAAATACAGTTGATATTTACTTTTAAATAGATACATCAATAGACCAAGATTCATCAGAGCACGTGTGTATCAAGTGTGTGACCATTGTTTACTTCACTGGAATATATAAAGTGAACGTAGTATGGTAGTCTGTAACCTGTTCACAGCAAACGTATAAACTGTACAGAGTTAATATAATTTTTTTTCAGAACGACCGATTTTCATGAATGCGGCCGCAAATTGTTATGATTACAGTTGAAGAGTGGAAATTAGAAAGGGCCTAAGTGCACTTTTTCCCAAAATTTAGTTTTTGCCATAGAAATGTTCTATGTCCTATGAAAGGTTCCAAGAGCTAATATTAATATTTAGGAGCTATTCATAGCTATCGGTATTTGTATGTGTGGAAGCGTTTTCCTAAGAAAGGTCCCATGTTCAACAGTATGTCCGTTTGTATCAGATGTCTACACTCTGCACGTGTCACATCAAAGGGAAATTTTTGTTATGAGAAGTTATTTTGCTAATATTTTTTGTTGAAAAGTTTTGCACTAAACACATGTACTTAAACATTTACTATTTTGACTTTTATTCAGTTTTTCTTGATTATCTCAGTAGTTTTAGGGCACTTAGGTCCTTCTTAATTTCCACTCTTCAATTATTTTCGGAACGGTCATACGTTCACAACTGTCGGTTAATATGTGGTTCGTCTTAATCGGTTAATTTGTGCCAAAGCTACTACTAGAAAGAAAGAAACTTATCTGCACAAACAACGTATCCACGCCAAAACAAAGGTTTCCGTATTATAGCCACTACGTTTCGCGATGCTGTACGCTCTTGTGGATCGACCCTAACCCCGCGCCCACGAGAGAGGCGGAAATAAAGGAGACGTGTGCGCGACTCCGGGACTAGCTAGATAGTGATTTATACGCTGGGCGCGTTGCCTCTATACCAGTCACGGAGGGAAATAGTAATGCCTGGTCTCGATTTGGGCGGATCTCTTGACCTTTTTCCTCGTAGCAGTTAATCAGCGGCGGGCGTGTTTCTGACCTATAATGATCCGACGTTCCGCGACTGCATTAGGGCAGGGCGACCGAATAAGGCTCGCGTTGTTTGTTTTAAGACTCGCCGTGTCGTCCCGTAATTGAAATGTTTTCAATCGAACGATTATTCCTCTTAAAAGGGGCACGCAACTTGAACGAAGAGAATTTTTACTATTTCTTAATCCGATAAAATTAATTTTGTTGTAATGGAAATTCTAATGTGCGGTTCATTGCGCATAGTGTTCCCGTAATATCTTTAGACTGCACGCACGCGCTTGGAAAAAGGGACATGACTAAGCTGACTGGTTTGACTTATTGAAATTATTTTGTCACTTTCTAGCGAACACGTTTCAGCGCGTGTCATACGTGTATAAGTGGGAAATATGTATTATTTTAAATTTTAATTCAGATTTTTTGGATAATAGTTTACACGTGTTCGAGTCACAGCGAACAGGGGATTGATGGGCATATGGACGGCGGGGTGTTTGAAATATGGTTCACATCTATTTTGCCTTGCCGGACTTGACGGCGTGATTGTCGTGGATAATACGCCTTACCATAGTCGACGAATAGAAAAATTGACCAATGCCTGCATGCGGAGAAAAGGCAAAATCATAGAATGGTTGAAAGAAAAACATATTGAAGTGCTATGCTTCGTAACAAAAAAGAAAAAAGTATAAGGTCATATTTGACTACCGGGGAAAAATTGCGAATATATACTTTAGTACTACTACTGGATATGCCAAGATAAGTGTAAATCTGTAAGAATAATCCAGTTTTTACCAAAAATCGACATTATCTATTTATTGTTCTATATTTAACAATTTTTATGAAATGATACGCTCATGGAATCGCATACCTTACTCATCGCAAGGTTCACATATTGAGAATGAGTCACTGCCTATTGCACAGCCACACAAAAAAAAGTTGACTGTATTTTTCATGCAACATATCGGAGGTATTTTTGCCTTCTGATCACGAATCCAGAATTGAGCTATCACATCACAGGAATTTCCTAACCTCAAAAAACAGGACAAAAATAGCAAAAATTCACGAAAAAGTGCTAGGAAAAATACAAAAAATATGTTTTTCTATATTCAAATGTTCATTTATATGGTTAAGACCCCGCCAAACGTGAATCCGCGGTCAGAATTGATGATTGTTTTTCTAACCTTAAAAAACGAGTCAATTAAGGTCAGATATCACGAATTCTCACAAAATAACAGCGCCAAATTTGGTATACGGTGGTATACGGGGGTTTTTGGGGTCGCTGATCACGGATCCGAGATCAATTTTGCAAAATTCAAGATGGCGTATCCAAGATGGCGGACCAAATTTTCAAAAAATAAAGAATTCGCGCCAGATTTGGTATAAGGGGGTTTTCGGGGTCGTTGATCACGAATTCGTGGTCAATTTTACAAAATTCAAGATGGCGGCCGACCAAATTTTCAAAAAATAACACATTCGCGCCAAATTTCGGGTTTTCGAGGTCACTGATCACGAAACCGAGATCAGATTTAACAAAATTCGTTTTTAAAAATTTAATAAGTTACCTATGTACATTATTACTTGAGATTAGGAAGAAAACCCGTGAATAGGTATTTTACAGAAAAAAGAACAAGATATAGCCGAAAAAAAGGTTAAAACATGATTGGGTACTGAGGTTATAAAATAAGCAAAAATATTACAAAATGAATTTCGCAATTCTGACCTCGAATACTTAATCAGATGAACATCTCTTTCTCTTTCAAGAAACAAATTGCAATAAAATTTATGAATTTGTTATTATTATATTATATTTAAATAAATAAACTGAAAGCAATCGTTACATCAATTCCATAGTAACTTATCAAAAAATCTTCTGTTTTTACACAATTAGTTAAACTTGTAAGTTAATTAAATCATTCGCTTTCAGAGCGCTTGTTAAATTGGAAAATAAGGATAAGGCTGATGAGGTACAAGATAAATATTTCCATTTTCATTAAAAGCAATAGGTCAACAAATTATAAACAGAAGGAATTTCAGTGATTTGACAATAATTCATACAAAAAAAAAATGTTACTAAATAACGCTCTGGAAGAAAATGAAAGTAGAACTATCTGGCAGATGTTTATAGAAAATTATATGTGTTTAGCAGAGCTGCTAGTGCTGCTGCCGTCTGACCCTCTTATAAATAAATCTCAAAGACAAATACATAAATACCTAAACAATACCCTAAGTAGGTTCACGTTGAGGTTTATTCCCCTATCAATTTCAAGCAAAAAAGGTAAACTTGGTCGGAATCTCTCAGCCCCACCGTTTCCGAGATATTGGCTGATGACGAGTTAAATGTACACCATATTTACAAATTTTATTAACCATTTACATTTTTTTCATACAACTAATCGTTCTCGAGAAAATCACTGCTGACTAGTGACAATACTACCGTCTAATCAAAATGCTGGCCTTCAAAATTCTCAAGAGAAATCGAAAAACAAAGTATTCTGTTATAGTAGAAAGCATTCGCTTCTAAACAGAACAGAAATAGTACAACTAGCGCAGCAAGTTTTTTTTTGGATATAAACAATCATGAAGATTGAAAATTAGCAAAAGACTTGGCTATAAACCGAAAGGTGAGAAATTACCAGGATGACCTTGAACCTCGCCAAACTTGTCTGTGGCAACTTCTAGATGACATTCGTTCAAGACACACAAAACGCCAGACTGTAGAACACGTTTGTTAATTTATTACTGCGCTCATTTTTTAAAACCCCACAGGCTTTCATTTAAAAGCTAAGCAAACGTCTCGATATACTGCTACCTGAAGCTCGGCAGACGTTTCTAAGCAATTTGAAAATTTCATTTTGTAAATGTCTAAGGAATTTGTTCTACATCCAGAAAAAGATCTGTATAAACACGGACAATAAAAAAATCTCGCGTATTAATTTGAACCAATGAATCTCTGCCAACGTTTGTACAATAATTATTGTACTTGTAATTATAATTATAGTACCTCAAATTCGAAATGTGTAGTAGAAATAAAATAAATAACCTACTTCAGATTTATAAATAAATATACTATCTAATCTATTTTGCTATTTGACTTGCTTTAGGATTAATATCTTAAAAAAATTTGCGTCTCGACAGAATTTCAGCTGCAAAAGTAGTTATCTGTACATCACAGAATCCACACGTGATAATCGGCTAATAGACATAAATACATCGATTGAAATGCCGGGGATTATAAAGGATTTCCAAGAAGATTTCGTATTCACTACAGAATGTTTGACGTATGTTTAATTCGCAAGTTCTTTTAAGACTAGTTGTATTACTGGAAACAGCGTGTACATTTTTAAATTTCCACAATAACTTTTTACTTAAAACAACAATACAGCTGTATCAAAAATACTTTTGTGCACCTTATAATTTATATCAAATTCTACATATACAGGGTGTCTCATAATTAGAGTCCAATAATTTACCACTGTTGCCAAAAATAAGAATATTTTTTCATATAAACATGGGTCGAGAATGCTTCCTAAGGGAGCTACGCCCCTTTAAACGGGGCCTCAAAAAATTAATTTTTTTAAAAATAATCGAAGGAAAATTATGAATTTTGTTACATCGTGAACGCTCATTAAAAGTCGAAATAGATCATCATAAAATTTTTCTAAAATTGGACGTAACACTAATTTATAAAATTAAAAATATCTCCTTAACGATTTTCAATAGGTATACCTATTTTTTGTTCAAAAAAGTCCAATATTTCATATTTTGTTACTAAAAGCTGTATACGGGGATTGGCAAAAAATTATTACATATTCAATGCATAACGTTGCCTACAGAGGGCGCTTCGTGCTCGACACTCAAAAATCATTATTATATTATTTTCCCATCATTAAAAAACCTCTGTGTTAAAAATTTGAAACATTTCTGACTAAAATTATAGAAATTATTAAGTAAAAAATATTTTTTATTTTTCATTTTGACACCCTGTATCTTTTTATTATGCGACTTGGGATATAGGTATAATAGGTTAAATCAACTTATTTTCACCCAAGGAATCTCTGGTATCTTTTGTGCCCCTCCATTTAAATACACCCTGTATATGTCCTAACAATTTCCAAAGTTTGCTTTTCTAAGCACTTAAATCCGTTTTTATTGGAAATGGAGTATTTTATAGAAAGATATACAGAGTACCTTTTTTGTAGAGGAAATGAAGGCCTATTATATGTTGGCCTACGACTTCGAAAATTTCGACAAGCAAAAAAAAATTGGAACAAATATTAGCTGACGACCCACAGTGGAAAATATTGGAAAAAATTCGAGCCACGCGTCAGAACTAATCAAATACGAGTACTACTGATTTTGTTTAATTACCTATACTATAAATCAATATAACTAACATAACTTGGAGCCCAAATCAGGGAACAATATTCCAATCGAGGTCTAACGAAAGAATTATACAGCAACTTAACTGTATCAACATTGTAGAAATCCCGAGCATTGCGAATTACGAAACCCAGACTTTTGTTAGCCTCCGACACAATATGATGCATATGATACTTAAAAGTGAGTTTAGGGTCAAAATAGATTCCTAAATCTTTAACAACATCTGCTCTATTAAGAAGTACAGTATCAATATCGTACGGAAAATAGATACCATCTTTCTTTCTAGAAAAAGTCAATACATTGCACTGTTTCACATTTAAGGGCAATTTGTTCAACTCACACCAGAGTTTCAGTCTATTAAGGTTCTCCTGCAGTACAACACATTCCTGTAAATTTCCTATCTTCTAAGTATAACTTCATATCATCGGCATATAGAAGATGAGGTACAGTGAAATATTATAATAATAATATAATAAATATTATAGGATTTTAAAAGGAACTATGACGTTACATGAATCGTTCAAATGGTNTTAGCATTTTTTATTTTATTTTTACTTGTGAAAGGTAGAGGGAATTATAGAATCTATAATGTCCCAAGGGAGTTATGACTCTCTTTATTGATAGCGTAACTATGACGATATAAGCTTATAATATCCCGGTCAGAAATAAAATACTTTTGTGCCCCTTATAATTTATATCAAATTCTACATATACAGGGTGTCTCATAATTAGAGTCCAATAATTTACCACTATTACCAAAAATAAGAATATTTTTTCATATAAACATAGGTATGTTTTTTGTTCAAAAAAGTCCAATATTTCATATTTTCTTACTAAAAGCTGTATACGGGGATTGGCAAAAAATTATTACATATTCAATGCATAACGTTGCCTGCAGAGGGCGCTTCGTGCTCGACACTCAAAAATCATTATTATATTATTTTTCCCATCATTAAAAAACCTCTCTGTTAAAAATTTGAAACATTTCTGACTAAAATTATAGAAATTATTAATGAAAAATCATTTTTTATTTTTCATTTTGACACCCTGTATATTTTTTATTATGCGACTTGGGATATAGGTATGTTAAGTTAAATCAACTTATTTTCACCCAAGGAATATCTGGTATTTTTTGTGCCCCTCCATTTAAATACACCTTGTATATGTCATAACAATTTCCAAAGTTTGCTTTTCTAAGCACTTAAATCCGTTTTCTTGGAAATGGAGTATTCTATAGAAAGAAATACAGAGTACCTTTTTTGTAGAGGAAATGAAGATCTATTATATGTTGGCCTATGACAAATATTAGGCGACGACCCACAGTGGAAAATATTGGAAAAAATTCGAGCCACGCGTCAGAACTAATCAAATAGTACTGATTTTTTTTAATTACCTATAAAGTTCCGATGAGGTAATTGGAATATATGCCTAGAATTATTTTAAAATGGCCGAGTAATCTCTAGCCTCAAACTCGATCGTACGAAGTTTGACATATTCGGTATCTATAAACGAAAAAAAAAAGGAAAATTATGTACTAAAGGCTGCTGCCAAACAAAAAAAAATCATAAACATTAAACATATTCCTAAATCATGATTCTAGATCCAAAACATAACCTCAAATTTGCCATTTTTATGGATTTATTTATAGTCACAGGTTTAGAAAAAATTGAGTACATTTGTTTTAGGTCAAGATTTATAAATCAGTACTATATGATCAGTTTTGACGGGTGGTTCGAATTTTTCCCAATATTTCCCACTGTGCGACCCCCCAATTGAGACGACCCTGATCAAAATTTTTGAAAAATTTTATGATGACCTATTTCGACCTTTAATGAGCGTTCATGGTGTCAAAATTCATAATTTTCCTTCAACCCTTTTCGGAAATATTAAAAAAAAAAAAATAATTTTTTGAGGCCCCATTTAGGGGGGCGTAGCTCCCTTAGGAATTTCTCGACCTATGTTTATATGAAAAAATAAACTTATTTTTAGCAATAGAATCAAGTGGTACATTATTGGACACTAATTATGAGACACCCTGTATAGGCTATTCATTATAGGATATTAAAAGGAACTATGACGTTACATGAATCGTTCAAATGGTCATTTTAGATGAAAAAACCGCGGAGTGCTATTAAGTTAGAGGGTGGAAATAGGAGATAGGGGTGAATGCACCCCTTTATAAAATTAACCCTTTAATATTTCGCTATATTACCTATATAGGAAAAATTATTTAGAAAATTGAATTTAACATAGCTTATTTAAAAAATTTAAAAGAAAAATTTTATGCAAAAATCGTTAATAAACAATTTGAAAAGAGCAAAAAAATAAGATTTTTTTATTTTTTTACTTTTTTTACTCTAATTTATGTTAAAAACGACAAAAATCTAAAAAATATTTAAGTTTGACCGGTTATAACTCAATCAATAAGCATTAGTCCAAACACTTTTGAAAACGCATGAAGAGAATCTCATCTAGTTTTTTTGTACAATTTTCTTTGCCTACTTCTACTAAAAAAAAAATTAGTCAAAAAAGTAAAAAAAATAAAACATTTTATTTTTTATTTATTTTTAACTTGTTTATTAATGATTTTCTTTCCTTTACATTTTTTAAATAAGCCATTTCGATGGGAAATTCAATTCTCTACAAAATTTTTCCTATGAACTATACCAAAATTTTGCTTCTTTTTCGTGCTATATTTAAAAAATAGCAAAAGTGCATTTTCAGCCCTATCAATCCTCTAATTTAATAGCATCTCACGTTTTTTTTTTAAATTTTAATGACCCTTCGAACAAGTCATGTGATGAAAATCCTTGAACGAATCCTTCCTTTTTTGCAAAAAATGAGAATTAAAACGTATAAGGGTAAACGCGAGGAAAGTCGAAAAATTGGCTAATTGTTAAGTTTGAGCGGCCGTTTATCAGTCAATTATTACCGAAAAATACTGTACAACCTCTTTTTTGAAGAATATTTTATCTACTTTTTTTTATTAAGCAATACATATACCCATCTTTACTCAAAAAAAAACTAGACAAAAAAGTAAAAAATAAAAAATCGAATTTTTGCTTTTCTTCAAATTGTTTATTAACGATTTCTTACATAAATTTTTCCTTTTAAAATTTTCAAAATAAGCCATTTCGATTGGAAATTCAATTCTCTAAATAATTTTTCCTATGAACTATAGCGAAATTTTGCTTCGTTTTCGAGCTACAATTAAAAAATTTAAGCCAGTGCATTTTCATCCCTATCACCAATTTCCACCCTCTAATTTAATATCACTCCGCGGTTTTTGATCTAAAATGACCCTTTCAACGATTCATGCAATAAAATTGCATAAACGTTCTTTTTAACCCTTTTTTTTGGATATAATCAATAGCCCAATATCTATACTTCTGGTTTAACGTCCATACTGCCTATCGGTACACCCTGTACAAACATCGACGTCGATTACAAATTATTAATATTCACCATTCTTTAATCAAGCTACCCAACAAACAAATTATTCAACACAATTTCGGGCAATGAGTACACAGCAATTTCAATATTTAGATAAAATCTTTGAACTTAACCGTTACATACATACATGTAAAGATAACAGAATGAACGTAGTAGCTTTCGATAAGCTATCTGATATTATATACTCCGCCGACATTATTTAAAAATAATTTGGCAAACATGACTTTAGAAAAATGGACAGGCATTAAGTATTGTCATAGGTATCAGGAGTGCTTTGGTTAACTGACGGCGGCAATAAACCGAAGTCGTTATAATCCCCGCATAATCTTCACCGAGGCGAATTAAAATTTCTAAACAAAGACAGACCCTTATCGTTAAAAATATAGATAATACATATAGATAACATTGTTGTATTCGATATTAAAGAAATTACGTATTTTCATACCAAAAATCTCAAATTACGACACATTTACTTTTAAATAATTGTCCAGATACTAATAGTTACAATTTTTTTCACAACACTTTTGAATATATAAATTCTTTATTAACGTTTTTATCCGAGACAATTATTTTTCTGTTTGAATATATTAGTATAAAGTTATGTAAATACATATAAAGGGCTTAAATCCTCAACTGATCCTGTTCACTTTGCGTATTATCAATATCCATAGACGGGATTACGCGGACAAAACCGATTTTTATTTACCTCCCGCAGCTTTATTGTGTACACCAATCAATAAATCAATAAGAGATTACGTTATGTATCAGCTGTCAACCCCCCATCACCTCATTTAATTCCACATCATTATTAGCCACTTAAAGGACGGCCCACGTTGAAAAGTTGCAGGAAAATCGCCGGTGCTGAAAACATAGGTATACAGATATACAGGGTGATCCATTAATGGTACGGAGAGGCTGTAGATAGGAAACTAGACGTGCTACGAATATGGGGTAAAAAATCTATCAACAAATACGGCCAAAAGAAATTGATTTAAAATATTTTCAAGTTTGTAACTTCACCTAGGGGGCGCAACTGCTATATTACAGAAAATTGTCGTAAATACACTAGATACTAGAATGGGTCAAAAAAATCGATTATTTTTTTTTAATTTTATACTCTACTGAAACATAGGTTGCTAGACACCTCTAGAAAATTCTCTCCAAATATGAGCTCTTAATCTTAATATGAAGGTCCTCCGTTTTACAGTTTTCTATTTTTTCCTCAGTATTGGAAAAAAAATTCATATCTCTCTATCAACTGTTCGTTAAAAATATATCTCCTCATATACTTGTAGGAAATTGAATGCCCTACAAAAAAGGTCTCTTACAATGTTTTCGTAAACCTCACCGATTAAAAGATATTAAAGGTTGAAGTTCTTGATTATTTTAAGACAAATTTCGGTTTTGCTTATGAATTTTATAATTCGCTAACAAAAAATCATTGCGAAATTCATGGTATTGTAGGAAATTAACTGCTCTACAAAAATGGTCTCATATGATTAGTGGATTAAATAAAGCGTTTAAAAGATATTCATCGTCAAACTTCAATGCACGCCAATTTTAACAGTTTTTGATTAATAATAATTCGGAAAATTTCAATTTAGTTTATGAGTTTCAGGGAAATTTATACAAATTTGAGTTTCTATGAACAGAGAAATGTTTAAACTATTTTTCTAGTTTTTTTTAGTCGTAAGCATGTTTGGTTACATCGAAAAAAAATTAGTGCATTATTTCTGACTGAGAGTCAATGATTCATTAAACCTTGAAAAAATTACGTTTTTGTTAGAAATTTATTATGAAAAGTATTAATTTTAAAGGAAAAAAATGTTCAATTTGTTATTAAGAAGTTTTTTTATTTAATTATCGAGTTATAAAATTTCAAACATTTTGGTTTTGTGCTGATTTTTTTTTAAACTTTTTTGTAATTTTGACCATTGAGTATGATAGCGAAGAATTTTTTTGACTGCATTAGGAGCTTCACTAGAAACTCAAATTTGTATAAATTTCCGTGAAACTTAAACTAAATTGAAATTTTCCGAATTATTAATCAAAAACTGTTAAAATTAGCGTGCATTGAAGTTTGACGATGAATATCTTTTAAACGCTTTATTTAATCGACTAATCATAAGAGACCATTTNAGATGATGGTGGAATTACAAGACATGTTCGATATGTCCCCCAGTTTCCTGCATGCATAGATGGATCCTTCAACTGAAATTGGATTGAGCCATCCTCTACATTTTTGGATCTTTCCGTATTACGCCCGCCTCGTTTTGAATCCTACGCAATAATTCTTTCTGGGATTCCACAGGAGTAGTGTAAACTTTATTCTTCAAGGCTCCCCATAGAAAAAAATCTAACAAAGTTAAGTCGGGGAACCTGGGGGGCCATTCGACAGGAACATCTCTCCCTCTTCTTCCAATCCAATGTGCAGTTACATTTGTACTGAACTGCGGAGGAGCACCATCGTGCATGAACCACATCTGAGCACGAAGATCGAAAGGGACATCTTCCATTAGAATCGGAAAAGTATTCGTCAGAAAAATTGAAATAATTTTCGCTATTCAAGCGGCGCGGCATGACATAAGGACCCAGAAGGATGTCACCGATGATCCCGGTCCAAACATTTATTGGAAATTCACCTGAAAGTGGTTAATACGCCTCGCATGAGGGATTTCTTTTGCGTAATCTACTCTACCAGAGTATCTATCGAAGCAGCCACGGGGAAGAAATCTTACACCAAGTGGTAAGCCCTCGAAACCAGAAAAACTGTCGGAAGCCCACTGACCAGGGCAAGTCTTCCTCTCAAACGGAATCCACGTGGGCAGGTATTTATATTGGTCAAATTGAAATAAAAGGATTATAAGAATCCTGGAGACATAATGCTGGATACGCAATCACAAAAAAAGGCCTAAAAAGATAAAGGCGTCTAAGTAGGTGCTGTAGAAATATAGTGTCCAAGAAAATAAGGCAAAACCTTACCTTGGTTGTAGGGCGGCCTCATGGAAAAAAATGTACGTATTTTACGTCTTGAGTTTTATGGGCAGAAATCCAACCACCAGGTTGATACTGGAACTACCAGAATTTATATATCTCAACGAAATGTGCCCACAGAAGCAGCTGAATCCACATATAACTTGTTATAATTTTATCGTGCCTAGAGCACACGCTGCAGAATACTTAAAACGACGTTCTCCTCGAATCGGTCAAGGAAAGGTTTAGCAAAAAAGAATCGAAAGGAAAGGTTCGATTGCCGGTAAACCGCGTTTAATTTTAAATCAATATAACCTATTATTTTAATATTTTGCGCGAATAAGCCTTTAATTAATTCAAATTTTAACCAAATGTTAAGCAACAGCCGTGGTTGAAGTATTCCAATTTTTTTTTTAAATTAATCAGTTAGGTAATGATAATCTCTGAATACAATTAATGAGAAAAAAAGACAAAAAGAATAATAATAATAATAATAATAATAATAATAATAATAATAATTTATTAGTCTATTTAGATCAACAAATGATATTGGATAAGTCATGTGTACAAGTTTAGTTGTACACGCCTATGCTAATAAACATATATCATATTCTACACGATTACATTATCACAGTATAGTATTATACATATAATACATTAAAACATAATGAGGTACACATACATATGTATAAACTAAATAAACAGAAAACAAAAATAAAAACAGGGTAACTAACAAGATATAAAACATGGGTAAAAAATAACAGTAAAGATAAAAAATTTAAAATTATTGATCAGTCATTTCTGATACACTATAGAAACATTTGTTTATAAGGTATTTTTTACTTTGAATTTGAATGAGTTAAAATTGCTTCCTTGTTTAATATCGACTGGTAAGATGTTTATTAACTTAATGCCCATATAATAAGGCGCTTTTTCAAACAAACTTGAGGTATGGTTAGGTATGCGCAAGAGATTACCATATCTGGTTGGGTAATTGTGACTATCAGAATTACGTTCATAATAACTTTTATTTTTGGCAATTTGTAGAATACATTTATACATACATAAACTTCTGCAAAAAATTAAGGGAGCAAACAAATTTTTCGAATTTTTAGTGATTTTTCGGAATGCTGTATCTGTTAAAAATGATCGTATCAAGGTTTTAAAAAAAGCATTTTAAAGCGCCGAATGTCTAGTTTCCAGATTTCTTAGCTCAAAATTTTTAGTAGCGACAGTCATCGCGAAATTCTAAGAAATAAGACTAAAAATTTTTTTTTCAATATTTTGCGTTTTTTTTTCTCGGTCCACGGGCTTGGAAAAATATTTTACACAAAAATCATGATATGGACTTGATAGCCTCTTCATTTAGCTTTAATTTTTTTTTTTAATTTTTCTCTACGTTAATTTGACCTGGAGATATTCGACTACGAATGCAAAAGCATCCTTTTGGCTTTAACCATCGATATCTCAGCAACTAATGATCAGACAGAAAATTGACGGGCAGTTTCGAAATCTCGAATAAATTTCCTACAAGGCTATGTANTCATAGCAACACCAGTATGAAATTTTTAAATTGGCATAACTTCTAAATGCCCTAATCGATTTCAAAAAACGACGGCTCATTTTAAAGAACTATTAATAAAATTTATATTTATTATATGGAATAAAAATATCATTTTCCTGCGCAACGGTAGATGACGCTAATTAGAAAAGTTTTGTAATTGTCTCTGTTTACAAAAAAAATTAAATGCAACGATATAGGTTTTCTTTCATGCCTTGAGAGACCATTTATTACGGAAAATAAATACACAAACCGGAGGTCGATATTTTTGTTCGTTTTCAAGTTACCACAAAAATAGTGAAGTTGTGCTAGAACATCCTCCTTCATTTTTTTTTATTAATTCCAAATATTTGAGTATTTATAAAGATTATTGTTTGGCCCCCTTTGCCCTCATTTAAGCTACTTCGTAGCTCTTACCGTTTCCCTGTAGTGAGAAGCGAATTTGTAACAGCCTGTATACCTAGTGAGGTGTTTTTTATATTTGTCTATTTTTTTCACAGTGAGATTTTCAGTTAAGCAAAACTAATTCCATAAAAATAACTTTTGACTAATCCTTTTCGGCACAAGAGTTTATTTGATTGATTTTCTTGCATAAGTGGCAAAATATCCAAAACAAAAATAAAGAAAAAAAAACCCAAATACTATGCCACAAACAAATAACTTCAGACAATATTTCTGATTACAGTTTTGTTGTAAAAAAGTACTTAAATTTTTCCTAAAATTAATCACTGTTCAAATTAACCTCCACCAAATTCACATTACAATAAAACTGCTTTTTTGAAAACAGTTCAATTTCTATACAGAGCGCCGAGTAGGAAATTTACGATGAATTAAAAAATGAAATAATAATAATAATAATAATAATAATAATAATAATAATGATAATAATAATAATAATAATGATAATAATAATGATGATAATAATAA